>NW_021832664.1:0-20000 GCF_006345805.1 Octopus sinensis | reverse complement strand
GAAACTATCAACTACTTCTAGTTTTTCCCCCGGAAAGTGACAGAAGTTGTTTTCTGCAGATTTTCGGAGGTCAGTGCTCCAGAGCACCTGCCACATACAAAAACTATCTTCCCAGTTAGCCTACCTTTGACATTGCTGCACCTCTTATGTGTCCATAGCTTACACTGGGTACATCTTATAGAGTTTCTACCTACACCTTTTCTACAGATCGAGCAGGGCCATCTTCCTGATGATATTTGTGGTTTTCTACCTTTCTACTTATTAGTACTTTGGTTTTAGCTAGGTTGACTCTAAGGCCCCTCGATTCTAAACCCTCCTTCCACACCTGGAACTTCTCCTCCAGTTCTGATAGTGACTCAGCGATTAGAGCGAGGTCGTCAGCATAGAGGAGCTCCCAGGGGCAACCTGTCTTGAATTCCTCCGTTATTGCCTGGAGGACTATGATAAATAGGAGGGGGCTGAGTACTGAACCCTGGTGGACCCCAACCTCTACTTTGAATTCTTCTGTGTACATGTTGCCAACTCTAACCTTACTTACGGCATCTCTGTACATGGCTTGCACAGCCCTCACCAGCCATTCATCTATCCCTAGTTCCTCATTGACCACCAGATGAGGGATCGGGGGACCCTATCAAAGGCTTTCTCCATGTCAACAAAAGCCAGGTACAGGGGCTTATCCTTGGCTAGGTATTTCTCCTGCAGCTGCCTTACCAGGAATATAGCATCAGTGGTGCTTTTCCCTGGGACAAACCCAAACTGCATCTCATCTAAACTAACTCTCTCTCTAATTAGTTGGGCTAAGACCCTCTCCGTAACCTTCATTACCTGATCCAACAGCTTGATACCTCTGTAATTATTTGTATCCAGGGCATCACCTTTACCTTTGTAGCAGTTGACTAGTATGCTGCTACACCAGTCATTGGGTATGACTCCTTCGTGTATCACCTGGTTGACTATACGGGTGACTAGGTTATAGCCGACACTGCCAGATATTTTGAGCATCTCTGCAGTAATTCCTGATGGGCCTGGGGCTTTCCTGTCTTCATGCTTCTAATTGCCTTAGCTACCACGGAACTATCAACTCGGATAGCTGGTCCCTCTGTGGGTCAACATTTGGCAGACTCTCTTTATCCCATTCATTTTCTTTATTCAGCAAACTTTCATAGTGGCATCTCCAAACCTCTCTCTTTGCATCCTCATTTAGCGCAAGTGAACCATCATCCATGCGAACACACTTCTCTCCTACCACATCACGATTCTCTCTCACACACTGTCTTGCAACACGAAATACCTCAAGTCTTTCATCCTCACGGCTCAGAACATTGGCAAATTTTTTCTTATCCGCTTCCCCTCTGGCTATATAAACCTGTCTCCTAGCTTCCCTTTTGGCTGTCTGATACAATTCCCTGCTACCACCGTTCTTCCAGTCCTTCCAAGCCTGTCTCTTTTGTCTAATAGCCCCGTCAACCACCGTGTTCCACCACCATGTTACTCTGGGTCGAGATGGTACTTTGCTCCATCCACAGATCTGGTCAGTGGCTGTCAGCAGATTGTCCCGTAGGAATCTCCAGTTGTCTTCCACATTAAGTGAAGCTATATCCCCTTCTATTTCGTCAGAGGCTTCGAGTAGTATGTCTCTAAATCTCTGTGCATTTGCAGGATCTTTAAGCTTCCAGACCCTTCTCCTCCAAGCTGGTCTTCTTCTGGGCGACCATTTAGCTCTGATCCTGAAGTCGCTAACTACTAATCTATGTTGGGGAGTACATTCTTCGCCTGGGAAGGTTTTGGCATTTATAATCAGCCCTCTTTCCCTTTTTCTGGCAAGGATGTAGTCAATCTGGCTGGTGTGTCTGCCAGAACGGTAGGTGACTAGGTGAGAGGTGGGTTCCTGAAGTGGGTATTGCAGACCATAAGGTCATTTGCATCGCAGAACTCCAGCAGCCTGGTTCCCTCCTCATTTCGAGAGCCAAAACCGTGGCCTCCATGGATGCCATGGAAGCCCCTGACATGTCGTCCAACATGTCCATTGAAATCACCTGCCACGAAGAGAAGGTCACTGTCATTTGTCAATGAGGTAGTCCGCAATAGGGTGTCATAGAATTGGTCTTTTTGTCCTTCGGTAGCCCTGGTTGAGGGGCATATGCCGAGATGATGGTAGCTGTCCTATGGTGAAGAACTAATCTAATTTTAATTACTCTGTCACTTATTCTGACTACCTCGATTACCTTACCTATCCATTTCTCCGCAAGAAGTATACCCACGCCCCCGACACCGTCAATGTTCCCTGCCCAGAAAATCTTGTACCTGTGTTCCTTGCCCGTGAGGAGCCTAGCAGAACCTCCTCTCCACCTTACTTCCTGGATACAGCATACATCCACACGTCTCCGTTCAAGCAGCTCTACAATCTCTCCAGACCTACCTTTCAATGTGCCAACGTTGAGCGTGCCAACTCTGAGGGTTTGGGAGGTGTGGGCATCAGAGACCCTGGGACGAGGGACAGCGTGTCATGTACCTGAAAAGAAAGCTTGCATTTGGCAGATTTCATATGGAAACTCTAGACTACAACCTGCATACTTTTCACAATTTTTGCACTATATGTTCAGATAAACCCTACATAGGTGCTAGTGGGGGAGGGGGTAGTTTCCGGTATTAGGGTAGAAACTTCCGGTATTGGTGGTGGGGGTGGGAGGGCGGGCGACAAAATCGAAGCAACTAGTTTGAATACTATATTTGAGGGGGAAATAATAATTAATAAATGATGAATGAATGAAAGCCAGCCAGAGAGAGAATGAAAATAGATAAATAATAAAAAATACGTTAGAGAATGGAAATAGATAAATAATGAAAAAAATACGGTAGAGAATGAGAATAGATAAATAATGAAAAAAAAAAAAAAAAAAAAAAAAATACGGTAAGAGACGAGGGGGCATATTTCGGAGGAGAATGGGATAAACATCGAAGATGGCCCTGAAGGAAAATAAACTTTAAAAATGCAATGCATGAAGTCGCCATGTTTAGAGAATAGGGGAACGAAGGGAGAACAGATCAAGCTATCCAAACAAAACGCTTAAAAATATGAAAAGAGCAGGATGAAATTGACTTAGCTGGCCATTTTTGGAAGTCTGTGTTTTCTCTGAAGGTGTAGCGAGTGAATAGGGATCAGATACGATCGCACGCTGTCATTTATAAGGGAATTAGGGAAGGGGACGGAACACGAGAGAGAGAGAGAGAGAGAATCGAAGCAACTAGTTTGAATACTATATTTGAGGGGGAAAAATAATTAATTAGATAAATGACTGAATGAAGCCAGAGAGAGAATGAAAATAGATTAAATAATAAAAAATACGGTAGAGAATGGAATAGATAAATAATGAAAAAAATACGGTAGAGAAGAGAAAGAGAAATATGATAAAAAAAAAAAAAAAAAAAAAAATACGGTAAGAGACGAGGGGGCAATTTCGGAGGAGAATGGGATAAACATCGAAGATGGCCCTGAAGGAAAATAAACTTTAAAAATGCAGATGCATGAAGTCGCCATGTTTAGAGAATAGGGGAACGAAGGGAGAACAGATCAAGCTATCCAAACAAAACGCTTAAAAATATGAAAAGAGCAGGATGAAATTGGACTTAGCTGGCCATTTTTGGAAGTCTGGTTTTCTCTGAAGGTGTGTGTAGCGTGAATAGGGTATTTCTTTATTAAGATTATGAAAATCGAGAACAGAAGGACCAATACAGGACATACAACAAAAAACATTTAAGAGATTCGATTAAAAATTTTGTTTAGATTCATTATAAAATAATATCCTTTGCATAACCAGTATAAAAAACAACAGTAGATGAACTTTAGTCTCACTGGAGCCTTTACACCCCGGCAATTTATGAGGCCCTGCAGCTTCCACTTCTCTCTCTCCTCCATGGTCAAGCTGGGTTTCTCACACCCACCTTTCTTTCCACTTCCTTCCATCTTTTCTCATACACACCCCGCGGTAAGATCCTCTTTCCAGCCCCATTTGCTCTTCAGATGATATCTGAAGTAAGTGAGCAAGCGGGCCGGAGACAAAGGATCCTATCGCGGCTCCTTCCATTTCGTTCTCCACATGCATTCCTTTACTACTGCAACCGTGCAGTGAAAACATGCCTCACCTTCCTTCGAGAGTCCAGTTGGCGGTATCATCTTAATCATAGACTCAGCCGACAGCTGTACTCGTCCCAGATGCGATAACACGTGTTCTGCGTAACTTATCAAGTCGGACAACTTCCGACAGTGAACAAAAGCGTGCTGGACGGTTTCATCGTCCAACTCGCACCTTGACACGTCGGTGGCACTGAAACTCCGTGCCGCGATAACTTCTCGCGAACAGGTAAAGCATTCCTATAGCACTGCCAGGCCAGGGATCTTTGGAAATTATCCAAATACCCGACCTGAAAGTTTTTTTAAACAGGTTGGCAAGCTGGTCTTCATCAAACCCCAGAGCCCCTCCTAGGACGTCGTCATTTTTTGCCTCTACCAGCCCTCTATAAAATACCGAGGTGGTATTTCCGCAGCCGGCCTTGCCCGCCTTGTGGATCAGCGTGAGTGCCTGTCGGCACTCCTTTTGCCATGGAGTCAGTTTCCATCTTTTGATGTAACCGGGTTTAAAATTCACTAAGGAGGCCGGTCTCGGGAAAAATCCCTCTGCCAGCGGACTCCACACCTTATCACCTCCAGGTGGTGCCAGAGATGCCTTAGCCTCAACGCATGTCTGCGCATCATCAACCAAGGCATCCCTAACCACCCTTAACGGTTCTTGGCAGCAAACGGAGCGCCTCACAAGTGGCTTTCCTCCTTTCCACAAAAAGCGGAAAAGGATTCGTTCCAACTTGTTAAGCCATGAATCGGGGCAAGGGACAACGGTCAGGCGGTAGGTGATTACAGATGCAATGAACATCTGTACCACCTCCGCCTTTCCTTTCAAGGACAGAGACCTTCCGGACCAGGTCCGTACTATGGCCTCCACCTTGCTCGTCACCTCACTCCAGTTCTTCTCCGTTTGGGAGTCTGGTCCCAACCAACTCCCAGCAACTTAACAGGGCCATCCGTCCAGTGTCCCACGACACTGTGATATCGACTTGCTCCTCCAGGTGCCGAGGCGCAAGCCAACCGATTTGTCCTTGTTAACCTTTGCTCCTGCCACCGCCTCGTATCCTCTGATAGCCTCCTCTACACAAGGTAGTTGGGCCTCTTTGGACACGATGAGGGTGACGTCATCCGCATAAGCAGTAACCGTCCTCCCACCTCCGATTTCATCCGAGTTACTCCCCCTCTCCCCTCTCCACTTTCGCAGCAGTGGCTCAAGAGCCAATACGTACAAAAGTGGTGACAAGGGGCACCCCTGACGCACTGAACACTCGATCGAAAACGGTTCCGTTAGGTAACCGTTTATCTGGACGGTGGACTTGATGCCGCTATACATAGCGGAGATCCACCCGCGAAATTCAGGGCCCAGCCCAGTCGCTTCGAGGACCGTCGCCAGGTACCCATGGTCTACCCTATCGAAGGCTTTACTTTGGTCTAAATGGACCATTACCCCGCCTTTGCCGGCTAATTTACCCACCCTATCTAAGGTGTAGCGTATAAGGTGAAGATTGTCCTGGATCGACCTGCCTGGAATTGCACATGTCTGTGCTCTCCCTACAAGTTTCTCCACGACAACCGTCAACCTTTTTGCTAACCTTGGCCAAAATCTTTAACTCTACATTAAGTAGAGTTATGGGCCTGTAGTTACTAATATTATCCCCCTTGCTCGGGTCTTTCTGGATTAGCGTCACCACTCCCCGGCTTACAGAACTGGGAATTCTCCCATTCTGCTGCCAGTTCGTGTAGACGCCTGCCAGTATTCCCCCGAACAAGTCCGGCATACTTTGGTAAAACTCGTAGGGCAGACCATCCAACCCCGGCGACTTCTCCCCGGCGCATCCGGCCAGTATCTCCTTTATCTCCGCGGGAGTGATCGCTCCTTCACAGCACTCCACCTCACGCCCCGCGAGCCGCGGTCCGCCGGCTAGGAAGTCCTTTAAGGCCCTCCCCCGATCCAGCGAACCACCACCCCCCCGAACACGCGAGCGAAATGCTGGTGAAGAAACTTTTGCATCTCCTCCTGTCCATAGATCTTTTGTCCCTGTTCGTCAGTCAAAGATTTGATTGAGGCTCTGTTGCCTCTCTTACTCTCCCCACACGACGGGCCCATCCGGCCACGTTAATACCTTCTCGTTTCCAGCGCGCAGCTTAGCTCTGACTCTGCAACCTTCGTGTTTGGAGTTAAAGTGACGGTACAATACCGTCCTTGCCGCCAACACTCCGGATGCAGAGCCAGCTTCCATTGCCTCGTCTAGATTCTTAACTAAATCGCCCTCTAGACTAGCCCTATCTATCCTTAGCTGATTGCTAAATCTAACGGACTCTAAACGAATGGCTCTTTTGAGGGCGTGCCACCATCTATTGTTAATGATGGTGCCACACAATGCCCTCTGAACTAACACCTTAATCCGGGTACGGAAGTCTTCACAATTCAAAATAGCCTTGTTCAGCTTCCAGTACCCGGTCCCTGTCTATGACACTTGTCTAATTGCACCTCACACGTCACAAATTTGTGATCCGAGTAAGGTACAATATGAAATTGTGGACAACTAAACGTATCCTTATCTCTTTTCTTAATAAATATCCTATCTAGATACGATCTGTGTGAGCCGTCGTTGTTACTCCACGTCCACTGTGGAACGCTCGGCTCATCCAGTCGGTAACGGTCCACTAGATCAAAGCTCTCTAGTAGACCCTTGAGGCTAGGGTTCCCCTTCCTATTGGTTGAGCCAACATTGTCGATGTGCGCTTCAAGGACAGTGTTAAAGTCCCCTACTAGGATTACTGTTTTCGACGTCGCTAAAAAGGGCTCCAGGTTCCGGAAAAAACCCGTCTGTCTACCCTCGTTCGGGGCGTAGACAGCTACCAACCTGAAGGACTGTTTACTTACGTGAGTCACATCCAGGACAACCAGCCTGCCTTCTGGGTCCAGAAAGACAGTACTTACCTGCAAGTCCAAGCTCTTCCTGATGAAGACTGCCACGCCTCTGCCTCTTCCTCGGCTAGGAGAAATAAATTTCTCGAAACCATTTAGAAGAGGCGAGAACGCTTGGGTCTCGCTCATCTTGGACTCGGTTGCAATAGCAATATCTATACCATGTGTCGTGAGGTCGTTCAGGAAACAAATTTGTTTCCGTTTCGACCCCATTCCACGTACATTTATACAACCCAGCTTAGCCATTGTGAGTGAGAGAGAAAAATAAACGTACTTACGGTTGGGAAAGGGAGCATGACAGTTTACATCTGCCTGCTTCCCCTTCTTCCGCTGCTGCAGGGCTCTTGACCGGCGTTGCCACTGGGCTCTGGGTGGGTGTGGTTGCCGGGGTTATTGTCAGTTTGCCCTCCATTACCTCCTTGGTCACATCTCTTATTAGACGGTTCCTCAGGTGTTCCTGAAGAACCTCCTCCTTCCACTCGTTCTCCCCTACCTTGGCGAAGCGAGCGGTTGCTTTCCCATCTGAGGTTCTACTATACAGCATAAATCTCGAAAGTTTGCAGCATTTGTAAACTTTCTCATTTTTCTCATCGAAAGCTATTATTCTTTCGTTTTTCAGTAAGCACTTTTTTATGTCTTGTTTTATGGGGAGGGGCTTGGCAAACTGTTTTCCAATGAAAACAGTGCCATGGGGGTAGGGTTGGGGGATTTGCTTGATGTGTGTGTCTGCTGTGTTTGTTGTTTTTTTCCTTGTTTGGGGAGGGGAGTCCTGGGTATTCTCTTTTTTTCTTTTATGAGTGACTTGTGTGTAGTCCATTAGTTCTGTTTGGTCTGTTTTTGTTTCCGTACTTGTCTTCGTTATTTTGTTGTTTTTGCTTGTTTCCTCCCCTTCAGTGATAGGTGCACTTGGAGGAGGCGTTTCTTCTGTTCTTTTTTTCTTAATACAGTTGGATCGGACGTGACCCTTCTCTCCACACTTGAAGCATCTGGGTCTACGTCCCTCTACCGAAACTCTCATGGACGTACCGTCCTCATTGAAGATTCTGTCAGGCAGGCTCTCCAAGATCTTGTTCTCTGCCTGTACGAGGAGTTCCAGAGTCTGACCCTTCCACCGTACCACCTCCTTCCTTCTCATTTGCAGTATTGATATTTCACGTTCCATGTTGTGCAAGACCGCCGCTGCCACCCACATGATGTCGTACCCTCTGGGTATGTCTTCTACCACTAACTTTGCAGTTCGCTTCCCCATATACGAGGGTAGCAGCATGATGTCGTCGCTTTTTAGGGTCAACGACGACACCTCTTTCGCCACCTCTGCCGTGTCAAAATGCGCCTCGACCGTAGCACTGCGTGCACCTCTCACGACATGACGAATTCTGTCCCACACCGGGGACAGGCACTTCTCGACAATTTCATTTTTCACGTCCATAATCTTTTTTTCTTTAAAGCTGTACACTTTATAGATCACAATTCTTTCCTTGATTTCTTGTACTTTCGCTTGCGGCGGTACAAGCCTTATCTCGCCTCCTTCCACTTTTACTAGGTTCCTGTATTCGTATAGCTGTTCGATTTTAAATTCGACCTCCAACATGGCGCCGCCCACCGCGGCCGAGAATGACTGTTTGGGTACTTGTTTCTCCATGTTTTCACTTTTTCCCATCACGGGAAAATCTTCCTTCGACGTCAAGTCGAACTCCATTTCAAAAAATTTACCTCGAAGGTAACAAAAATGCAGGTAATACAAATTTTCTGCCCCGTAGGGCGAAAATTACCGTTTTACAACGGGCACTGTTCAAAACAGTTAGCACAAACAATAATATCACAAATTCGAACTCTCTTAAATGGAGGCAGCAATTTTCTCACAACGCAAATGAACAGTCGTAGCGAGTGAATAGGGCTAGCGAGTGAATAGGGATCAGATACGATCGCACGCTGGCTTTTATAAGGGAATTAGGGAAGGGGACGGAAACACGAGAGAGAGAGAGAGAGAATCGAAGCAACTAGTTTGAATACTATATTTGAGGGGGAAAAATAATTAATTAGATAAATGACTGAATGAAAGCCAGAGAGAGAATGAAAATAGATAAATAATAAAAAATACGGTAGAGAATGGAAATAGATAAATAATGAAAAAAATACGGTAGAGAATGAGAATAGATAAATAATGAAAAAAAAAAAAAAAAAAAAAAATACGGTAAGAGACGAGGGGGCATATTTCGGAGGAGAATGGGATAAACATCGAAGATGGCCCTGAAGGAAAATAAACTTTAAAAATGCAATGCATGAAGTCGCCATGTTTAGAGAATAGGGGAACGAAGGGAGAACAGATCAAGCTATCCAAACAAAACGCTTAAAAATATGAAAAGAGCAGGATGAAATTGACTTAGCTGGCCATTTTTGGAAGTCTGTGTTTTCTCTGAAGGTGTAGCGAGTGAATAGGGATCAGATACGATCGCACGCTGGCTTTTATAAGGGAATTAGGGAAGGGGACGGAAACACGAGAGAGAGAGAGAGAGAATCGAAGCAACTAGTTTGAATACTATATTTGAGGGGGAAAAATAATTAATTAGATAAACGACTGAATGAAAGCCAGAGAGAGAATGAAAATATATATACATACATACACACACGCGCGTTGAGCTTCTTTCAGGTCTTTTCCACCAAAACAACTCAAAAATCTGTAGTGGGCCCACGCCTATTCCCATACAGTTATAAGGACCGAACCCTGGGCTGTGTGGTTGAGCGGTAAATTTCTTTCCTACCCGCACAACCGCTGCTGGAATTTGACACCAAAGAATTGGATAGAAGTTAAATTACGATTATTGTAATTCAATCAATATATATATATACATTATATATATGTATATATATACAGATATATACACACACAAATATCTATATATAAATACATATGCATGTATATATATATGTATATATAATACATACAACACATATATATATATATATATACATACATATGTATTTATTTATAGATATTTGTGTGTGTATATGTATGTATATATATACATACACACATATATGTATATATATTTTGTATGTATATATATACATATATATAATATACATACATATGGTACTTAAGTTAAAGTACCATATATATATAATATATATATATATATATATATATATATATGCATATATTGACATACATACAGAGAGACGTAAGTATGTATATATGCATGTGTGTACGTACGTACGATATATATATATATATATATATATATATATATATATACTCTTTTACTCTTTTACTTGTTTCAGTCATTTTGACAGCGGCCATGCAGTCGAGCAAATCGACCCCGGGACTTATTCTTTGTAAGCCCAGTGCTTATTCTATCGGTCTCTAAGTGACGGGGACGTAAACACACCAGCATCGGTTGTCAAGCTATGCTAGGGGGACAAACACAGACACACAAGCACACACACACACACACATACATATATATATATATATAATATATATATACATATATACGACAGGCTTCTTTCAGTTTCCGTCTACCAAATCCATCCTGCGCCTATATATAAATATATAGATATACATATATAAATATATAGATATATATAATAAATATATAGATATATTATAAATATATAGATATATATATATAAATATATGATATATATATATAAATATTAGATATATATATATATAAATATATAGATATATATATATATAAATACACACACGCACCTACGAACGATACGTTATCAACTAATTAAACGGTTTGTGTAAACTCCCTTGCTTATTTCTAATTTGTTGTAATTACGAGAGAGAAAAAAATTCATTAAATCCTGTTGTTTAATAATAATAATAATAATAATAATAATTGTGTACAGTGCTCAGGTGCACTACAACTCATCTAAAGTGTATATATAATCAGGTGTAGTTTCGGCGGATTTCGGAAAGCATGAGGGCCTTAAAAGATGCAGTGTCATGGCAGTCAACAACTGACGCAGGCAGTTTATTCCATGCTTCAGCAACTCTGAGCGTGAAAAAATGTGTTCCGAAAGTCATGGGAGCTGTATTGTTTTCTGACTTTGTAGGCATGTCCACGTGTGTTAGACACATGGAGATCAAAAAGGTGTTCAGTGTTGTTGTTGGTGAGGTGGTTGATAACTTTGTGGGGTTTACCAAGTCCGTCGCCAAACGCCGGAGCTTCAGTGAATCCATGCCCAGGGAAACAAGGCGCTCAGAATATGGTAGGTGTCTGATGGAGGGTATGCGTTTGGTTGCACGTCTCTGGACAGATTCCAGGAGGTCAATGTTCTGTGCAAGATAGGGGTTCCAAACTGATGATGCGAATTCCAAGTGTGGTCGTACCATAGCTGTATACAGTTTTAAATAGATGGCTGGAGAGCGGCTAACAAAAGACCTGCTGAGTGATGCCAAGACACCCTCGGCCTTCCTGACAATCTTAGAGATATGCTTTGACCAACGCAAATCACTGCTGACAGTGATGCCTAGGTCACGCTCGCAAGAGGATTTCTTGATATCAGTGTTGTGGAGGGAGTATGTGAACGCAGGGTTTTTTCTCCCAAAATGCATGGTGGTACACTTGTCCACAGCCAGTTTCAGTTGCCAGTCTGTGATCCATTGCTGCATTGTGTCTAGGTCTGATTGCAGGAAAGAGTTGTAGACATCAGGATCTGTCCTCTTGATTTCAAGGTACAGCTTGATGTCGTCTGCATATTTCAATACTGTGGCATTCTTTAAATTGGCATCTATGTCGTTAATGTATGCCACAAACAAGAGGGGACCAAGGACAGATCCCTGTGGTACACCCGATGACATCTCATATGGTGTAGAGTGCTGTCCTAGAACTGTGACTACCTCCTTTCGGCTGAGGATGAAGGATTTCAACCAGTTAAAAAGGTCATCCCCCACACCCATTGCAGAGAGTTTCACCATAAGCCTTTTGTGTGGCACAGAGTTGAAAGCCTTAGCAAAGTCAAGGTAGACAACATCCACCCATGAGCCACTGTCAGTAATCTGAGTAATGTCCTCAAGGAACTCGACAAGCTGGTCACTGCAGCTGGAGTTAGGGACAAATCCATATTGTGAGGGTCGGATGAGACTGTGAGAGCTCCAGAAGTTCCAGAGTGTTTCTCTGACACACGATTCCATCAGTTTTGCAATACAGCTAGTGAGACTGACTGGGCGATAGTTGACAGGTGATGTGCGGTCGCCCTTTTTGAACAGAGGAATGACACTGGCAGTTTTCCACTGCTCCGCGGAGTAGCACCATTGTTGAGACAGTACTGGAAGAAAATAGAAAGCTGGTGTAAAAGGAAGTGCCTGCCACGTTTGAGAAGCAGGTATGTAACTCCATCGAGACCAGGGGAGGCATAGTTGCGCTTATTTTGAAGGTGACGTCGCAGCATTGCAGGTGTAAATTCCATAGTTGTTATGGAGTTTGCTGTTAGTGATGGTGAAGATGGTACATTTTGACTTTCAACAGTGAATATGTTGCATAGCACTCGGCAATGAGTTCTGCGCATTCCTTGGGGTCGTCAGTGATCTGGTTTGTGTGAGGGTTGCGAAGAGGGCCCACTGGAGAGTGAGGTCTCTGCTTTGAGTGCACATATTTCCAGAAAACCTTGCTGTCAGGATTGGCTGCTATGCACTGTTCAAATTCAAGCACTGCCTTTTTTGTCACCTGCTTGAGATGGTTGGAGGATTTATTCCGCTTCTTCCTGTTGGTGTCTGATTTATGCAACCTGTATTCCCGTTCAGCAGTCCGACGTTCCTTCCTGGCAAGTCGGACCGCTGAAGTTTCCCAAATTGCCCTTTTGGGGCGGTTCTTCTTTTTTTGTTTACGTGGCACTGATGCTGCACATGCTGCCCATATTGAGTCCAGGATACTCTGGAGTATAGTATTCACATCTCCAGAGTTGTAGAATTCACGCCAGTTTGGGTGCTGTAGTTCAGTGTGGTACAGGTTCCAATCTGCTCTCTTCCAATCGAAGGAAGCAGATTGGAGATGGTTCAGGTTTTTGTTGCCCGCAAGAGCCAGATTGGCGATGATCATAGCATGATCAGAGTCACCTAGAGGTTCCTCCGTAGTGCAATTGATAACGCTTCAGGAGTTGTGGTGAAGAGCAGGTCCAAGGTGTTGTCGCCTCTTGTTGGAGAGGTGACTACTTGTGACCAGTTTGAGTCCAGCACAAGCTCAACAAAATCGTTTGCACTCTGTGGCCAATGGAAGGTCTCCCAATCGATCTCAGGATGATTGAAATCGCCTGCAATAAACACATAAGTGGCTGTTTTCCTGGCAGCAGCTCGGAGGACATTGCAAAGCTGTGTGTCCCGATGGTAACTTGGGGGACGATAAACAACGCCAAGCAGGAGTGTTGACATGGTCATACGCACGTCACAGAAAAAAACTTCTTCTTGTGATTCGTTCAAATCGGCACAAGGAATTACCAAAAAATTTGAACGAACGTAGACCATCACACCACCACCACGGCGGTTAGTGCGGTCCTTACGGAAGAGGTTGTACCCCGTAATGTTGAAAACCCCATCACAGAGTAAGGAATGCGCCATGTTTCCGTGACAGTGATGAAGTCAGGGTCAACACTTCTGACGTAGGCGTTGAACAAATGTATTTTGTTGCATAAACTGCGAGCATTTAAGGACAACAATTTGTACCCTGCTCGCAGTTTATGATGGTGTGTAGAGGATGGCAGGTTGTTCTGGCTTAGTTCCCTGAGTTGCTGTAGTCTTTTTAGTTATTGTGGGTAGAGAGCACTCAGACCAGCTGGTATCTCTCTTCCACGTTTCAGCAGTCTTGACAAATCTCCAGATTTGTCCATCTTCCCGAAGACTGAAGCTTTCCTGTAGAGCTGAGTTCCTATTCAGGGAAGCCACTACACGTAGCTTCGGACGTACATCGGACGGTAAGCCTGGGCGTGTTCGGAAGGTGGTCCGATTTTCCCGCCCAGCTTTAACTGAGGCCAGATGGTAAGAGGTTGCCTCAGTGGGGTCCGTAAAAGACAACTTGATGAGCCTAGGTTTTGGGCCAGGTCGTCCAAGGCGGATAGCACCCGTTGGGGGAACGCAGCCTAGGTCTTTGGCTGAGTTGGCAGCAAAAGCCTGAAGATCAGCCATGTCTTCTGGCACCCCAATGGCAATGACTTCATGGGTGGCAGAATCCGCGGTCTTAAATGCGACAAGAGGTACAGGTACAGGGAGGTTCTTTAGCAGAGCATTCCGAAGACCCCTCATTGTGGAGTCCAACCTGAATGGTTGCTTTTATTCCTGCTACTTCCCATTTAAAGCACAGATCGATTGTTGCAGTTCTGCAAGAACCGCACTGGTCAATTGGTGTTGCTGTTGTTGCTGCTGTTGCTCTGGTTGTGGTTGATTTTTTTGTTGTTGCTGTTGTTGTTGTTGATGTTGTTGTTGCTGCTGCTCTGGTTGTGTTGATTTTTGTTGTGCTGCTGCTTGGTTGTGGTTGATTTTGTTGTTGCTTGCTCTAGTTGTTGCTGCTGCTGTTGTTGTTGCTGCTGCTCTGGTTGTGGTTGATTTTGTTGTTGCTGCTGTTGCTGTTCCGCCTCCTCCACGGGAGTGGCAGGGGGAGACACAATCGTCGGTTGTGGAGGCACGCAGGCTGACACTGAAAAGTCCAAGATTTAAGCTGAACCACTTCCAGAGTCTATCCATCATAGCATTATGATGGCTCTTTTTTTGGCCTGGGATCTTCTGAAAGTCCGTGGCACATTGGAGGCAGACAGAGATGAGACATGTCCCACATTCGACCCAGCGATTACGGAACGTATTTTCGGGTTCCGTACAGATGGGCAGGTGTGATTTTCTGGGCAGTGTTCTATTTTAGAGCAGCAACCAGTCTTATCGCACGCCGCTATGGATTTCACCATGGCGATTCTGTTGTTCTGGTCATCCGTAGAGACAGAAAATGTAAACAACAATACGATAAAAGTAAAATATAAAATATTTGTTTTGATTCGTTCTTTTTGTGTATATTCCTTGTTCTTAAATATTGTGTGTGTATATACACATGTTTCGTTCTTTTTTGTGTATATTCCTTTTTTTCTAAATATTGCGTGTGTATACATAAAAGTATTGTGCGTATAGACACGGAGAAAGTTGTAAACAGAAATGAAATTTTTGATTTTTTTGCAGTGTAGTCCGTCACATTAAATAGTGTGATTTATTTTCACTCTGCACGTATATACATGTGTGCTACAAGTATCTATGTATGTATGTATGTCACTGCTTTATAAATTTTGGACGTACTTACTGTCGTTCAACGATTTCTTTTACCCTCAACTATACGTGGTGAATTCTTCCATTGTAGATCTGTGGTGGTCATCGTCGTAATATTTTCTCTTTAGTTTCCTCGCCAAATTGATTATACCCTAATCAAACCATTTGTTTGTCTACTTGTGAATGTGTCTTTGTTTGTAATGTAGAAAGAAATTACTAAATTTGTGGAACAGGCCTGCAAAACATGTCACCTGTGATTTTTCAATAACAGAGCAGTGTGCCAAGTAAAATTGGTACATTGCTGACAATGTGTTACATGAACACATCGAAGATAATTAGAACACGTAACGCGCGAACGCACACACACACACACTCCTTATATAAAACATACGGACGAAGAACGACGGATCCCTATATATATATGTATGTGTGTGTATGTTTACACACACTCCCATACTCAGACAGACATATATATATATGTATATATATATATATATATGTATATATATATGTATATATTATATATGTATGTATATATATATGGTGGCTGTGTGGTAAGTAGCTTGCTAACGAACCACATGGTTCCGGGTTCAGTCCCACTGCGTGGCACCTTGGGCAAGTGTCTTCTGCTATAGCCCCAGGCCGACCAAAGCCTTGTGAGTGGATTGGTAGACGGAAACTGAAAGGAGCCCGTCGTATATATGTATATGCGTGTGTGTGTTTTGGTGTCTGTGTTTGTCCCCCTAGCATTGCCTGACAACCGATGCTGGTGTGTTTACGGCAAAAGAGACCGATAGAATAAGTACTGGGCTTACAAAGAATAAGTCCCGGGGTCGATTTGCTCGACTAAAGGCGGTGCTCCAGCATGGCCGCAGTCAAATGACTGAAACAAGTAAAAGAGTATACATATATATGTATTTAAATATGTATATATTTGTATATATTTGTATATATATGTATATATATATATATATATATATAAATGTACATATATATTTGTATATATACATATATATTTGTGTATATATATATACACAAATATATATGTATATATACAAATATATATGTACATTTATATACATATGCTATAAGCATACATATATACATATTCTTCATTTCTTTTACTTTCAGGGATTTGACTGCGGCCATGCTGTAACACCGCAGAATGTATTCCTTGTAAGCCTTGTACTTATACTATCGGTCACTTTTGCCGAAGCGTTATGAATACAGGGACGTAAACACACCAACATCGGTGGTCAAACGAGGGACGGGGGGATAAACACAGACAAATACATGCATTATATATGTGTGTGTGTGTGTGACGGCTGGGCTTCTTTCAGTTTCCTTGTACCAAATCCACTCATAGCAGAAGACACTTGTCTAAGGTGCCAAGCAGTGGGACTGAACCCAGAACCATCTATATATATATATCTATATATTTATCTGTCTGCCATACCATGTATTTAACTGTCTGGAAATCGAACCTGTGAAGTTTGATTGATAAGGCATTTTTATTATGACAATGTGACTCTCCCGAGACACCACAAAATATATATATTTGTCTGTCTGTCTGTCAATAGTCTATTTTTTTATCTATCTACTTATCTATTTATAAGAACAGGGGTCTATACCATTTAACTAAGGATTCGTTCAAGGCAGTGATCCCAGCATGGGGGCGTTCAAATAGATATATATATATTTATATTTCTTTACTACCCACAAGGGGCTAAACACAGAGAGGACAAACAAGGACAGACAAAGGGATTAAATCTATTATATCGACCCCAGTGCGTAAATGGTACTTAATTTATCGACCCCGAAAGGATGAAAGGCAAAGTCGACCTCGGCGGAATTTGAACTCGGAACGTAGCGACAGACGAAATACCTATTTCTTTACTACCCAAAAGGGGCTAAACATAGAGGGGACAAACAAGGACAGACAAAGGGATTAAGTCTATTATATCGACCCCAGTGCGTAACTGGTACTTAATTTATCGACCCCGAAAGGATGAAAGGCAAACTCGACCCCGAAAGTATGAAAGGCAAAGTCGACCTCGGCGGAATTTGAACTCGGAACGTAACGACAGACGAAATACGGCTACGCATTTCGCCCGGCGTGCTAACGTTTCTGCTAGCTCGCCCAGAGTAAGCATATAAATGTGAAACAAGGTGGAAAAAAGAGTACTCAAATACCAGAGGTAGAGTAATATACTTTATTTAAAAGCAGCAGAAATGTAACAAAAGCTAGTTTTGATCAAATTGTTATCTCGGTTCTATTTTAACAAAACTGTCCGACGAACGGGAACGCGAAACTCCGAGTAACAGCTTTTGTTACATTTCTGCTGCTTTTAAATAAAGTATATATAGGCGCAGGAGTGGCTGTGTGGTAAGTAGCTTGCTAACCAGCCACATGGTTCCGGGTTCAGTCCCACTGCGTGGCATCTTGGGCAAGTGTCTTCTGCTATAGCCCCAGGCCGACCAATTCCTTGTGAGTGGATTTGGTAGACGGAAACTGAACGAAGCCTGTCGTATATATATATACGTGCCAGCGAGCTAGGATCCACCGACAACATATTCGGCAGGAAGAACTACGCAAAATACCACTAAGCACACACCTAGCTACATGTGGAGAAGGAAAAATTTAGATATTCCCTTCTACAAGTGTCCGAAGAATGACACCCTTCAGGAGGAATATGGAAAAACATTTCATAGCTAAGTTCTCCCCCAAATTAAATGGCTGAAACTTTACTCAACATACATTGAAGGAAAAAAATCTGTGTGTGTGTAGATGTGTGTATTGCCTGTTATATACATCATATTATATTATTATCTTTATAATTCACTTCCATCTTTACCTTTAATTGTCACTTTAATTTTAACTTTCCTATGACATACAACTTTCAAGATGGTATAATTTGGTTGTTCATTTTGAACCGATAAAAAGGTTTTTTCAAATATTTTATGTATAAGTCTGTGTGTGTGTATATATATGTGTTGGTAAAATATCAACACACAAAAATATTTTTTCTTCTCCACTTCCTCCCTTATTTTTATTTTATTTTATTTTTATTTTTTTATTTTTTATTCTTTATTTTTATTTATTCTTTATATTTTTTTATTTTATTTTTAATTTTTTGTTTTTATTTTATTTTTTTTTATTTTTTAATTTTTATTTTTATTATTATTATTTTATTTTCCCTTTTCTCTTTTTGTCTCTCTCCCCTTCTCCAAACACACAGACACACACACACACATACAACACACACACACACACACACACACACGCACACAAAAAACACCACACAGACACACAGAGACACACACACACACCACACACCTACACAGAATGATCATAGAAAGTGTGACCCCAAATGACATTTGCCAGGCCAACATATGCACAACACACACTCAGTGACATTGAAATGGACAGCCAAAGTTCTTATAAAACCACAGGGGGTCCAGCAGACCAACGGAAATAACACTTCTTCACTCTCAGATATAAATGCGCACACACACACACAACACGCACACACACACACACAACACACACCACATACACACATATTTTCTCTCTGCCTCACTTCCTCCTCACCTACTACTATGAAACTATAAAAAGGTTCAAACTACCCAAAATGATTTGATTTGAAAAACCCACTAGAATGGGAGCAAGCGCTAATCCGAATGATATGATATATATGTAAAAAATGTAATATATAAATAAATATCTACAAAAATGAACCATCTGATCTGATTACCTCATTTTCTAATATATATATATATATATATATAATATATATAATTATATATATATAGGCACAGGAGTGGCTGTGTGGTAAGTAGCTTGCTTATCAACCACATGGTGCCGGGTTCGGTCCCACTGCGTGGCATCTTGAGCAAGTGTTTTCTGCTATAGCCCCGGGCCGACCAATGCCTTGTGAGTGGATTTGGTAGACGGAAACTGAAAGAAGCCTGTCGTATATATGTATATATATATATATATATATATATATGTATGTGTGTGTTTGTGTGCCTGTGTTTGTCCCCCTAGCATTGCTTGACAACCGATGCTGGTGTGTTTATGTTCCCGTTACTTAGCGGTTCGGCAAAGGAGACCGATAGAATAAGTACTGGGCTTACAAAAGAATAAGTCCCGGGGTCGAGTTGCTCGATTAAAGGCGGTCCGGGGCTATAGCAGAAGACACTTGCGCAAGATGCCACGCAGTGGGACTGAACCCGGAACCATGTGGTTGGTTAGCAAGCTACTTACCACTATAAGATATACTTACACACACACACACACGCATATATATATATATCCTTCACCTTTTAATTGCTTCAGGTATTAGATTGTGTATCCATGCTGGGACACCGCCTTGAGGAATTTCAGTGGATCGAATAATTTTTATTATTATTATTATTAAATCAAGTCTATTTTGACGAGCCGCTGCGTCACTCTGACACCCACCAACACCGGTTGTCAAACGCAGATATAACAACACACACACACACACACACACACACACACACACACAGGCGCTCACATATATTCTCTTTTACTTGTTTGTCATTTGAGTGTGGCCATGCTGGAGCACCGCCTTTAGTCGACCAACTCGACCCCCAGGACTTATTCTCTGAAAGCCTAGTACTTATTCCATCGGTCTCTTTTGCCGAACCGCTAGGTAAGATAAAACACACCA
>NW_021832663.1:0-30003 GCF_006345805.1 Octopus sinensis | reverse complement strand
AAAATGGCACAGCGACAGTTACATCGAGAAGGTCCATTTTTGGAAGGGATTCCAGTAATAACTAATTTATAGTTATTTTACTGATAAATTTTTTAAGATTAATATATTTTTAAAATACATGGCTGCAATTTTCAAGTGACAATGAATCAATTTTTTTAGTATTTAGAGTATCTGCCCAGAAGTCTTGCATTTTTTCAGTCACTAAAAAATTAGTTACTATGAGGACTCATTAGAATTATATCCAACGTGATAAATAACAAAGATGATAGTATTTAAGAGAATCTTTTTATTCAATATTATTTTTATTTTAAATTTATTAAAAATATGTATAAATAGAGTAATATATTAATACGTCACAACCAATCCTGGACGACCACTGGGATCTTAAATTTAAAACCACAGATTATTTTTCGACATTAAATTTGAAATACAAATAATTCATTATAAGAAACGATTTAGCGACATTTTATTAAAAAATAGTTTGTCCCAAAAGATTTTATTATGTTACTAGCTCGGCAGCTCGCTTCGCTCACCGCGACCTAGCTCCTGCGGAGGGCCTGTTTCATCAAACAACTATAAGTTTATGTAGATGTATAAAACTACCTGGTTTAATGTAACCCTATTCTATCGCCTGTTGATAAACGATGTTTGTCGTCCGTCCTTCCTTGGCATATATGAATAAATTTTCTCTTCTGCCTACCCTCGAGCATCCCACATACAGCTGTCCATGTGAAAAGCACTCACTCTCTAAAAATAACCCAACTACCTTTAATGACTGTCCCTGGGCCTTGTTTATTGTCATTGCAAACTTTTTTTTCATTTTTTGTGGTTTATTTTTTTTATATTTAATTTTTTCATTTTTCCTTTGTAATTTCCTTTTTTTTCTTTTTTTATTTTTTACTGGCGGAATGGGGCAGGGGGAGATACGGCAGGCGGAAATGCGGCAGGCAAGAAAGCGACACACAAAAAAAATTTAATTAATTACCTTATTAAGCTGACCGTTTTTTCTTCAGCTTCGTTTTTCCTCCTTCGGTTATCTATTTAAAAAATTATTTTTGAATAATAAAAAAGTTTAGGAAAAGAGGCATACCGAAAATAAATTCTATCTTTACGAAAAACTCAAGTAAATAGTTAATATTTTTACGCAAATTCTTCTGATTGCGCTGTCAATTGGTGGTAAATTGTGTTAATGGTTGTGCTAATGTGGTTTCAACTATCAAAGTGTTTTTCAAAATCTGTTAATTGCACACTCTATTCAAGGTCGTGCGTCAATTGGTGGTAAATTGTGTTAATGATTGTGCTAATGTGGTTTCAACTATCAAAGTGGTTTTTCAAAATCTGTTAATTGCACACTCTATTCAAAGTCGTGCAATCTGTGATTGCACATTCTGTCAAAGTCAAATATGATAATAGCTTTAATTTTGATTCATGGTCGATAATGATATATGCATTTAATTTTAAAGAGAAAAACATAGGATGAATTCAATTTCTTTATCGCGAATAATTGGGAGTTCATCATTGTTAATATTCTCGCTGTCGTTTTCATCAAGGATATTCTTAATACGTGAGATTTTTGCCTTGAAGGTTTTAATGGACCTCATCATGAATGTCGAGGACATTCGCGTTGTTCATTTTAATCAAAATGCAGAAAATAATTTTTTGATTTTTTGGGGGAAAGGTTTTAAGGACTTCATCATGTAAGTCGAGGACATTGTAGTTGTTCATTTTAACCAAAATGCAGAAAATTTTTTTTTAATTTTTTTGGGGGGAAGGTTTTAAGGACTTCATCATGTAAGTCGAGGACATTGTAGTTGTTCATTTTAACCAAAATGCAGAAAATTTTTTTTTAATTTTTTTGGGGGGAAGGTTTTAAGGACCTCATCATGTAAGTCGAGGACATCGTAGTTGTTCATTTTGACCAAAACGCAGAAAAATTTTTTTTAATTTTTTTTGGGGGGAAGGTTTTAAGGACCTCATCATGTAAGTCGAGGACATCGTATTGCCAATTTGAAGTTGGTGTGCACACACAGACAGACAGACAGACACACAGACAGACACACAGACAGACAGACAGACACACACCATACCATTTTATTATTAAGATTATAGTGTTAATCCTTAGGTTACGTGAAAAATAATAATGAATATTAAAATCAGTGACAACTACATCTAAATCAAAAAATACAAACTTATAAAAAAACAAATCGATTTATGATAACTGACGATCAACATATTTCAAATAAGGAATGATTAGGAAATAAAATAGGGAATGAGGCATAATTAAATAGCAACAGTTTATGTTTGAATCCTTATATAAAGAAAAGGGAAAAGTAAAAAATATAGCGTCTGATAACAGATTAATAGCTAATTCAAAAGAATTAGATCGAATTCCAAAATGAAATCTAGATAGTTACTATGAATAAAGTTAAAACGCGTTACGAGAATTATGATTTCCATATAACCATTCTCCGTCCTTTTTTCGATAACATAGAGATCAATTGTTCGCTTGACAACAATATACTTGTCAACATCAAGTCCACCATACATTGGATACTGCCGAACATTGGCATCGTTGTCCTGTATATAAATTAATTTGACGCTGAGACCTTAAAAGCATAGTCGTTCCAACATTGATATTTTTTTCGTGTATCTCATTTTTACAATCATTTTTTCGTCAGCAATAATTAAATTTTCTAATTCACTATCTCGTACCTATGATAATTCCGTCAAAACATAAGCTAAAAGTTGCTCCGTTTCCCCTGATTCATAAGATTTATAAAATCATCTCGTCAATTGTGTTATACCAAATAGCAACTTAAGATATTTACTTAAATCACAATATTTCTGTAATGTCAATAAGGTAGTACCATAGCAGTTATAAGTATGATTCTCAATATATTTGTACTTTAGAAAAACTAACAATACCCTACTTAGAATTAAACCTTAAAAATTGATTGCTCACCTAGATTGGTTGGAATGAATATTCTTTTAATGATCTCTTGGATTAGAAACAAAAGAATAAAAAATGTTAACACCAAGATTACAGGAAAAAAATTTTGGAGATATCCTTGTCGGATGCTTCTTTTGCATTTGTACGTCTGAGAGTTAATATGTTTACTTCTGGAAGAGGCAATCTTACATTTTCTGAGTTTTCCAGCGTTTATTTTCAATTCCCAACGACAATGGAACCTTAAAGGTATCATCCAGATATTGCTGGACGCTCAATAAATCTTTTATAGAGAAAGGTAGGTAACAGGAAAGCAACTTGTCGTTATTCCTGGTTTTTAAAAAGTTGATTAGTTAACAACAGCTAAAGACTTAAACTAATATAAATTCTGTTGTGTATTGAAAGGATTTGTAAAATTAAATTCTATCGAGAAAAACATTTTTTTGGCTGATTGAAAAATAGACAGTCTTTGTAAATTTTAGGTAATTTATTTTTTTATTAATGAAGACAATAAATTTAAAGTTATTTTTTAAGTTGTTGAATTAATTTTAAACTTTTTACTGAAATGGATCAACGCAGAATAGTATTGAAACGCCCATACTTTATGTACGGAATCATCTTGGATTCGATTCCGGGTCAAAAAACTCACATAATAAATGAGATAATTCCCAATTCGCCTGCTGAAAAAGCTGGTTTACAGGTTAAAGACGTCATTTTAAAAATTGACAATATAAATGTTAAAAATAAAAGTTACAAAGATATTCATAAACTCATTATGAAATGTGAAAGTGGATTTAATATAGAAGTAGAAAGGAGTTCTGAATATTCAGAAAAAATATTGAAAAAAGCCAGAGGAAGTAAAGTTTACCAATATCCAGGTAAATGAATTTTAGCAATAATGCAGTGTCAAAATCACAAAAATCAGGCACAAAAAAGATCAAATTAATACAACAACGCGACGGCGATATTTTGGATGAGGGTAGAATCTAAAATTCTACGAAAAATTCTAAAACTAATTAATCTTTACAACAATTACTCGATTGTTACTTTCTACTATTTGATATATAATTAGCTTAGAAAACAACATATTTTTGTTATTTGTCAAATATTCTTTGCTTTTGACAATCAGGGCTTTTTCAAACCCGATTCTTCACTATTGTCGTTTATTAACTAGTAAAAGATGACTCATTTTTAATGTTTTTAAATGGACTTTATATTAAATATCCTTTTTATTCTCAAATTAAAATATTTGGTTCTGTCGCTTTATTGAAATTATGTTTGTATCGTCTCTTAAAAGACAAATTCTTGGCTTATTTGATGCACGTTGATTAGGCATGTTAATCTGGTGTCTGCAAATTACCAAAGATTTAAAAAGATTCTGAAAAGCATAAAACAAATGGACATTGGAGACTTAGTATTAATAATATTTAGGTTATCAGATAAATTTAGGTTTAAATTTAAAATTATTATAAAATTCTAACCTAATTTAAAATAGAACAGATAATAATAAAATAATACTTTTAACACCAAAGCCACGGTAAAAACATAACAAATTAATCACGTGATCCCGCTGTATTTCACGAGCGACCTCATCTTCGCTCGATGATTTCCCCACGAGCCCACAAAAGACCGCACCGGCGGCCAGTCAGTTTTTTAGCAACATAGACCGGCATTCTAGAGTTCAGATTAATCAGATCCTTCAGAGGATCCGATCCGGAACGTCCGTTTCCATACAACCAACGTTCGGTTAATCTGCTTCTTGATTTTTCTCTTGTTTGTCCAAGATAAAAGCAATCCTCATGCAAAACAACCGTAGAAAAGGCATAGTTCGATTTATTGATAATATGTGTTTGCCAAGACCGGGTAAGAATCATTCTTACATGTTGCCAATAAGTTTTTTAACACATTCATTTCCTTTTTACATTTCAGAAATATGCTATCTACATGTGGAGAAAAGCAGAGATGCATATCAAGAGTCACTCCTAGGATCCTCTGAATTCTGTTGAAACATATGATGACATTGTTCAGCTTTAAAGAAACTGTCTTTCTTCCAATCTTTTATTAGATTGAAAAGAGACATAAATGACTTCTTAACATTCGTAACAAACCGATTATCCATTAGCCAGGCATTGAACCGATCCAGGTTAAATTGGGTCCTTTCACTGGTCTTCTGGATGTTTCGATCCCATGAAGCCAATACAATGTCATTCGCGTAAGACAGTAAAATATCATCATCTTGCACCAGAGGCGAAAGGTCTTCCAAGAAGAGATCGAATAAAGCAAGAGATAAGGGAGAACCCTGATGTACTCCGCTGGGCAGGAGACGTTAAATAGACTTTTGTTCTCCGATGCACACTCTGCCCTTCGTCCACTGAGGAAGTTGGTGATCCATATTTTGAGCTTCCCTGGAAACTCTGTTTAAAATATTTTCTTGATAGAATCTTCCTTGAAACTGAGTTAAAGGTTTGTGTATATCGACGAAACAGAGCACTGTTTTTTAGTTGCAAATCCAGCATGAATGAAACCATTAAATGCATGTATGTAGATTTTTCATTTTTGAACCCATGCTGAAATAGCATTTCCAATAAAAATTCTTTTATTCTTCAAGCATCAACCTCTACAAAACAGGATATAATCTATTTATCGTAAAGACGATGAAACATTACAATATTTATGTGATAAATTCTGAATAATCTATTTTGTCTCTTTATAAAACCCAAAATATTTTTCATTGTAACTTTGAATTGAAGCAATTTATCTAAAATAATTCAAGTTTTAGGATAAATTTTATTTGAAAAATACTTTAGTTACATATTTTCACGGAAATTAGAATTGGTTAATAAAGATAAACTAATCAATGAAAAACAGTTAGTAAAATGGTAACTGAATAGAAAAAAATACCGTAGATCAGAGTTTCCCAAACTTTTTCTTTCGCGACATCCCTAAAAATGTTAACCTCGGCACCCTTAAATAATATTTTAAATAAATATTTGTTAAAAACTTTTTACAAAAAAATATGATGTAACTGACAATTTTGCTGACTCAAAAATACATGAAGTTCCTCGCGTAATCCAATCAAACGATTTAAGACCTTGCTTCTAGACAGCCATCTAACTTAAGTGTGCAGTAATAATCCTGTATGAGAACTGCCCATTTCATCACATAAAATTTTTAATAATCTCGCCTGTAGTGGTCGTGATTTTATAAAATTTCGAAGAATTTTGCAGAGAAATAAATAAATTTTTAAACACAAGTGCGTGCCTATGCAAAATACAGTGACTGCTAAAACAATTTGAAGCTACTTCTTTAATACGTTTTGTTATTGATTAATTCGGATATAATAAATCTACACAAATGCTAAAAAGTAACTATAACACGATAGATGTTGACGCGGCACGTTATTTGTTGAGAATCTATTTAGATTGTCTAAAAAATAAATTTACTTAATAAAATAATTTGTCGAATTTTTAGCGTTATCCCTAGTACTTGCCGCAGCATTCACTTTGGGAAATGCTGCCATAGATGAATGCTTTTAATTACTTATTTATTTTCAATTCGATAAAATATTATGTCGCGAGCGCTGCGAGCGACCGAGCGCAGCGAGCGATCACTCAATCAACAAATTCATTAGGAAAAGTGAAAATGAGTTTAAAAATAAACCATTTTTCTATTGATTTCCCCAAATTTTAAAAGATGAAAAATATGCTAAATAAATTAATTTGCGATTTGAGTTAACAAAAAATCCAATTTTTTTATTTCAAAGAATATGAAAATTTAAAGGTCAACACGTTTTCGGTAGGCATGAGAAAGTGACCACATAATTGAAGAAATAAAGTATACAACGATTCCAATCGTTAAAAAATAAGAAAATGTCCCAGTCTAATCCTAATAAATCCAAAAAACGACCTTATTATAAACAGGATTGTATAAACTCATTTTTTGTCCAATGACATAATCAGATAGAGTCTTCTCTAAATAACTTCCTATATACGGAAGGTAACTGGAAATCACAAACACTGCAAACCTCACAAATGAAATTATTCCTTCTGTGTGGTGCTCACTGAAGACCACAATGATGACCAAGACCTTCATTTATTAGAAATTTAAAACCTGGATTTGAGCTTTTATCAAACTTTTCCCGATTAAAGTAGGCGCAAAAAACTTCCAAAAAGGAATGTGGAAATGACCACATGTGATACCGGCCAAATCATATAACGGATTGGGAATCTAAAATTATTTTATGTATAAAAAAAACAGAGGCACAAGCGAGAATTCCCCAAAATCCGAGTTTTTTTATCGACACATATACAAAGACTTGAATGCGCTCAATAAAGCCCAATTATTAAAAACTATATTCAAATACCAAATCATTTTGGTCCAAATTTTCAAGCTCTTGAAGTCTATTAAAATCCCGATCTTGTACTCCAGACATGGATGAAGCCCGAGCTATAAAATATGGTGGCAATTCTCCTATAGCGGTACCCAGTCCCTGAAATAAAATTTATCAAAAAAAACCCATAAAAACGTTTCTAACTTAACAAAACAAAATATTTTTCCTACCGTCACTAAAGATTTTACCACGTTTTCTGGACAAAAAATTCTAAAACAAATTTTAAAAAATCCATTTACTCGTAAGGATATGGAGGTTGTGGAAAATTAAGTGTGCCACACTCATACGCAGAAAGGGTGACTTGTGCGACATGAGGAGCCTTAGAGATTACAAATATAATAACACAAGGTATAAGACAAATGTATGAAGTCCACAACCCAGTCCAACCGAGGAGAGGATCCCAAGCCAGACCCAGCGACCATGCCAAATAATAGCATATAACAGCTTAGAATAGTTACTTCAATCATACTCTTTCTGGAATGTCAATAAAGTAGTATGAGAGAGTAAAAGAAATAGTCGTTATAAGTATGATTTTTAATATATTTGTACTTCTGGAAACACTGATAATATACTACTTAGTATAAAACCTCAAAACAAATTGGTTGCTCACGTAAATTAGTTGTAATAATGCTTGGAATATTATTAAAATGATCTCGTAGATTAAAGACCACAGAATAGACATGTAATAATTGTATAAGATCTGACTATTTTTATACTAAATTTAAATTAAAACTATAAATCGACTAAATTTAAATATATTTTATAAAAAATATAATTTTATGATCTTTAAAAATTTATTCAAATTAAAAATCTTTAGATTTCATCTCCGACAGCCATTTTATAATAAATCGTATGTATAAAATGTTTATATTTTAATTAATTATTATATTTTTCAAGTTAAATTAAAGTATGTCAAATATATATAAGGTAACGTGGATTGGAATTATTTTTTTGTTACTTTATATCTTAATGGCTTTTTTTGTTGTTTTGTAGCCTATGATGTTTTGAGTAATTGCTATCTGATTAACTTTATGATTACCAAATTTTCTGAGGCAAATTAGAATAAATATTAATTCATTTTTGAATATGTATGATACATCAATTATGCCATCTTCAAAAGTTGACTTACTTGTAGATTAAGTTCGTACTCGCGAGCGAAATGATAACTCTGTAGCTCTTGGTATTTTTCTTTATTTTTTTATTTTTGGTTCTTTAACTTAGTTGTGACAGTCTTATTTATTTTTTTGGGACTAACGCAATTTATTACTCATGAAATAATTGTAATTTACTAGAAGTTAACAAAGCCATCCATCCGAAGTGGACCCAGCCAACATTATTGACGTTACGTTGCCTCTCACGATAGCAACGTAGATCAACTGGAGAAGCCACCGGGTCTCACGTGTGTCGTGGCTTTTTAATGTGGCTAAGCGTCCAAGCTTCTTTAGGAAGCGAAGCGATTTCCCAATTATTTCTCCAGTTGTCTCGACCACAATCGGACAGAACACGAATCGGTCGCGCAGCGCTTCATATTTTCTCTCCTTTGCCCTCATCGTTTTTTCCGCGGCATCTCTTATTAAAATCCATTTAGAATTTATTAAATTTAACTTTATTTGATAATTTTCCGTTATTCTTAAGCATTGATAAAACTTGAAATTTGGGAAATCTACACGGATACGACTATACAATTCACTAGTGAAGCCTATACTTCTATATAACGCCGGAACTTGGGGACTTTACGCTACAGACAATGAAACCTAGACTCTTTCCATAGAGATCACCTCCGACGTACTCTAGCCTCCAAGTGGCATGCAAGGCTGAGTAGGAGAACAGTTTATGCCAGAACATTAAGCAAACCAATCGAAATTACTGAATACAGATAGAGGCTGGTTGGACACATTCTAAGGATGGATTTGAATGCACCGGCAAACGCCGCAATGGAGGATTATTTCGAAGCTGGGGGCCATCGTTTCCGTGGGCGACCAAGAAATACTCTCCCGGGTACGTTGAATAGAGACCTAAAGAAAGCTGGTAAAGAATTGAAGGACGGGGACGATCTCGATGCACTACGGGACGTCGCCCGAGATCGCGAGAAATTGAATAAACGAATTACTCTTATTGTTTCCTGTGCTGCAGAAGCTTTGTCATGATCCATACCATCGCGAAAGTGCCTATAATAATAAATCTTCAAATAGAACAGCCCAGACTTGTACCTCTACTTTTATTAGAAAATATGTCACAATGCGTCTATAAAACAATAGCAACATGCCAATAATAACAATAATTAATTGGATTCTGACATCGTTCGAACATATTAAATTTCTCTTTTCTCGCGAGTTTTGTTTTTATCCTTTTCTTAATTTAAATTAATTCTTATAAACGTGCAATGACAGACTGTTAATGATAAACCTGAAGACCATTCTGATGTTAAGTGATTTTTTCTTTTAAAATTACAATCTAAATATTTGTTCTTGACCGATATTGATTCCTAAAATTTTATATATTTTTCATAAAACGTTGAAAATGGCTAAACGAACTATATCCAAAGGTGTATAGTATTCTATACTTTTCAGTCAATTAATCTTTCATAGAATTTTTCTAAACGATTTTATTTCTTATCTTGTCATAAATAAAGATTTCGTGTTTATTACATTGATTTATTAATTAAGCACTAAGCCTCGGAATGATCACTCAGAGAACTCTTATTTATCGAAATTTTGAAGTATTAATTTGCAACAATCTCTTGAACTGTTTTATTGATTTTCAAAAATAGATAATCAATAAAATATGTCAAATAAAAACGAATAATATATAATTGCTATTTATGTGTGTCTAATTGAGTGATTAGATACGGTTTTCACAACTTGAATATATTTAATTGAACTAGATTAATCAATGGTGAAAAAAATTATATTGCTTGGCCTACTTTTCTTTTTCCAGGACGTACAAGCCCTTAAATTGCTGGCAGTAAATAACACCGGCGGATGTGCCGATCCCGTTTACGGGGACTACCCCGTCGATTTATTTGATAATTGTCAGAGAAGAAAAGGGGCAGTTATCCTTCACTTGATTGGCGTTATTTACATGTTTATTGCTTTGGCCATTGTCTGTGATGAATATTTTGTTCCATCGTTGGAAATAATCGCTAAAAAACTACAAATCAGCGAAGATGTGGCAGGGGCTACTTTTATGGCAGCGGGCGGGAGTGCTCCTGAATTATTTACTTCTATCATTGGTGTCTTCCTAGCCAAGAATGATGTGGGGATTGGAACCATTGTCGGCTCAGCTGTGTTTAACTTGATGTTTGTGATCAGCATTTGTACTCTTGCAAGTGGAACTGTGCTTGTCCTTTCTTGGTGGCCACTCTTTCGTGATGTCACATTCTATATAGTATCTCTGGTGATGACGGTGGCATTTTTCCTTGATGGGTTTATTTATTGGTGGGAAGCTTTAATTTTGTTTGTTTGGTATATATTATATGTGGTTTTTATGAAGTTTAATACTTTTATGGAAATGTTTGTAAAAACTAAAATTCTTCATCAAAAACCTCCTCCCGAGGACGAAAGGAAGTGTTCTATGGTGAAATTAAACAGATTTGACTTTCTTAGATCTCGGTGATCCATGGAAGAAGGAGTCAATTTAGAAGGGGAATTTACCAGATACTTTTAGCCAGCAACATTTTACCAAAGAATGAAAGTTATTTTCAATTTTATCATTTTCCAAGAACCTTGCATGGCTAACGTGGTGAAGGCTAAGATGAATCAAATGGCAGTGGAAACCCAGGAAGTCAAAGTTTGATTTTTAAACCTTATTTAGAAACCAACCGAACCTATCAGAAAAAATGAGGTCACTATTGACTTGGACCTCGTGGATCAGCCTCAACAAGTAAAAATACACCAATACTTAATTCTTAGGTAACATTTGTCGATGATGGCGAAGAACGTAGTTTATCTTGGCCTAGTTCTAATGGAAAAAGAGCCGCCTTTATAGTTTTACTACCAATAACAGTGCTACTTTACATAACAGTCCCAGATATTAAAAGAAAGGTAACAAATCAGTAATAAATTGTAGAAATTACAAAGATTTGCACCTTTGGGGTTTATAGGAAGTATTATCTGGATTGGTATATTCTCGTATTTGATGGTGTGGTGGGCCAATCAAATTGGTTTGACTCTGGGAATCCCGAGCACAGTTTGTTTAGAAATATCCTCAATAATGATAAGGTCATGGGACTAACAATCCTTGCAGCGGGAACAAGCATTCCTGATTTGATAAGCAGCTATGTCGTGGCTAAAAAAGGGTTTGGAGACATGGCAGTTTCTAGTTCAGTTGGGAGTAACATTTTTGATTCTTGTGTTGGGTTTTATTTATTTTTGACTTGATAGACTTCCATTTCCGTGGCTTATCTATTGGATGGTGTTTAAAAGCCCTGTCAGTGTCAATAGTAAAGGACTGGTTTGCTCAATTTCAATGTTATTGGCTATGCTTGTCTGTGTAATTTTAATCATAGCTGCTTTCCGTTGGAAATTGTCAAAGTTTCTTGGGCTTACAATGATGTTTGGATATGTTATATTTATTTTATTCTCTCTTCTTCTCGAATATGGAGTAATTCAATGCGTACAAATTTGATACTATTAATTTTATTTAAATAAAATAAGAATTTATAGTAAAATATCAAAAACTATTTTTATGATAGTTAAGGATTAAAAAATAGTAAATATCATAAAGATCGATTCAAAAATTAATTTAAAACTCCTTATTGCGCAGAAATACACTTCAAATGTAAAACTCTGCTACTTGTGATCATGCATAAAAAGCTATAGTTTTAGCTACAAATACCTGTGACAAACATTGAGGTCAAAAAAATCACAAAAACAATAAAAAGCTCTAAATAGATTCAAAATAAACATTTTAGCACTATGGAATTGAATAATCTGTATCAATTTATTAACTTTTTTTTTTCAACATGAATTTTATTCCATTCTTCAAATTATTATTAAACACCAAATAAAGTTTTAATTAATTAGCATGACCCGAGGATAGGATTTATTAACGGTTTTTATTAAATTAAAACGAATTGTTAAAAGTGTATATTAATTGATTTAAAAATAGCGTCTGTTGGAACGTTCTGGAATGTTCTAGTCTACATTTAATTAATATACTTTTGTTGTTGCGCAATTTCGTACATATCAATGGGTGCTGATTATTATAAGATTCTTGGTGTTTCTCGTGATGCTAACGATGATCAGCTGAAGAAAGCGTACAAAAAAATGGCACTCAAGTTTCATCCTGACAAAAATAAATCTCCTGACGCCGAAGAGAAGTTCAAGGCTGTGTCTGAAGCCTTCAGTGTGCTTTCTGATAAAAATAAGAGAGCTATATACGACCAGTATGGAGAAGAAGGACTTAAAAACTCTTGTGGTGGTCAAGCCAATGGATTTGGAGCGCATTTCTCAACTGGGGATGCTTTTAGCATGTTTAGTAGTTTTTTTGGAGGGGATGATCCTTTTTCTATGTTTGAAAATGGAAGTACATTTAGTCCTTTTGGTGGCCCTTTTGGAGGCCCTTTTGGAGCTTCATTTGGTCATCGTGGACCTTCAATGCAAAGGAAGCAGAGAGATCCCGATTTGTTGCAGCGACTACAAGTTTCGCTGGAAGACATAAAAACTGGCACAACAAAGCACGTCAAAGTCATGAGGAAATGTCTAGTGAACGGTTCCTGCGTACAGCAGGAGAAGATTTATGATATTAAAATAAAGCCTGGATGGAAGGCAGGGACCAAAATTACATTTGAGGGAGCTGGGGATGATATCAACCCGCAGAGATTGCCTGCAAATATAGTTTTTGAAATATGCGACAAGCCTCATCCTCTTTTTAAACGTGAGGGGGAGAATTTGATTTATGTATTGAAAATATCCCTGTATGATGCACTGTTGGGTCGGCCTATTACTGTTCCTTTGTTGGGAGGGCGAAAAATATCAGTGGTTCTTCATTCTCCGGTGAATCCTGATTCTGATTATAAGATTGCTAATGAGGGACTTCCTTATGTTAAATCCCCCTCGCAGCTAGGATTTTTGAAAGTTCGTTTTGATATTGTGTTTCCCCATTCGATTTCCTCAAATTTGAGATCTGCGGTTGAATCCGAACTTGCGCTTAATGGGAATATAATTTGATGAAACTTGCTTTATTATTAATATTTTTACAATTTTTTATTCAAATAATTATTTATGACCATATGATCTACTCTTTTTTTCTGGAATGCCTTCTCCGTATTTTACATATGGTTTAGTGTACCTTTTTTTCTAGTTTAATTCGCCTACCTCTTGAGACGGTGCTATTCATCTTCCGAGTAGCCATTCTTCCCGTGCTGATGTATGTGCTGGAAGGGTGGATTTAAGGCTACTGGAAAAAATGAGGAGACTAGCGCTCACGGTGGCCTTTGACGTAAATCTAAGAGAGCAAATACCGAGCTTTCAGGAAACTTTTCCTATGATTGGTGACCTTGTCGAAAGCCAGTTCCAAAAGTTTCTAGAGAGGAGAAGGAAATAGCGGTGGACGACTTTGTGAGTAAAGCCTCCTACTGGCCCTTAACTTTATGTCCGATATCTTTTTTGTGAAAATAAACCTTTCTTATCTTATTTACTAGTTTGTACCCTTACTTATTGAACCTAGAATCTGCACTCAATGACATTTACTAACTGAATTGAACTCGCTTACTTGGTTTCGCTTCACTCTAAAAGTTTCTTAAATATAGAAAACATTTTGAGGAAAGAATTTATATAGTCATTTATTTACCTCGATTTAAAAACATAAAAATGGTAAAAAAACAAACATAATGAAATCAAATCATTTTATAAAGTTGTAAAGAATCTATGCAATTCTCACTATTTAATGCAGCAAAAAATAATCCGTTTATGTTTATTGTCAATATAATGAAAATATTGTATCCAAAATGTATTCTCAAACCTAAATACCATCAGTACAGTTACATGGCAATTCTTGTGGAAAATCTAATTTTCTAGAAAATGGAGTGACAGACCCAATGTGAAATATCAATAATTCCTTAGATTCCATGAGCAACAACAATACATTTGACAAAATTTCTGCCAAAACTAAAAATGAATATTTAAGAAACATGTTTAACCAATTTTTCCATCCTCTGGTTTTTTTTGTTTGACAAAAACTAAGTCCTCAAATGTGGCGACGTTGAATAATTTGGCTGCAAAATCTTCGATGGCCCATACGCTATATTCGAGGATTTTGATAAAATTTAAATCATTTAACGGAATTTCTTTCTAAACATATAAATAAACGGTTAACAATAATTGTAGCAAGTTCAAAAACGTCATAAATTAATATTTTCCCGGCAAAGCAACACCAAAGTTTACCTGTTTCCTTAGAAAACTCACAACAAATAATTTTTTGATTAAATTTTAAAATAATTTTAGCTTTGACCGTCAATTTTGAAAAACCTTTAAAGTCAATAAAACTTAAATACATTTATCCACGTCTTTCATTAATGCAATTCCATTCTGACTGCAAATAAGCAACCTGTAATCTAATTTTTGGGATTTCGGAATGGCCTTTACAAGAAGAATCCGATTCCAATCAGTTCTAATTCGTTGTCCTTGTTCACTTAATTCCCACTCTTCATTAAAGTTTAGGATAAATAAACTAAAATGATCCAACCAGAACAACTTTCCGTCATCAGTTCCAATAGCAAGAGTTTTGGCTCCGTCAATTATGGAAATAGTTGAAATTTTGGTTTCGAGTTTTCCGGATGAAATCAAAACCCCGTCAGGATAAAGATCCGAAAACATATAAGCTTGCTCCAAAATGTGGGAAATTTTAAATATTTTTAAAATTGGTTGCTTCCAAACGTTTAATCCTGTTATTAAAACGTACTTTTCAAATATTGTGGCGCACTATGTAATTATTTTCTTTAATTATACATGTAAATCTTCTAATTGGAACCCGATTTTAGCGACCAAAAAAGGTTCTTTCATCGGAAATCTATCTATTTTGTTTGGAATAGAAAAATTTCCCGATTTGAGTTCAAAATATTTCTCAAAATCCAAAAAGTCTTGAGAATTTTTGAAAATGATTTTATAAATTTTGTCATCTCTACGAAACAAATTTATCATTTTATATTAATACCCTTTTTCAGAAATTAATAAATTTAATGAGAGTTCATGATATTCGTTCTATAAAAAAACTCGTTATGTGTTACTTTCTTTGCTTTTTTAGACATATTTATTCTTTTATTTGATTTTCCTACAAAAATATTTAATTATCTACTTATAAGTCGAACACAGTCTAATGAAACTCCAAAAATACCACTTTTTCTTTAAAATTTAATTTTCAATAAATACTCTTGTGCTGTTTTCATAGTCAGTCTGTCATTAGTAATTTGCAGTTGGTACTCTCCAGCGAATCCCTAAAAGATAAAATTTTATTATTTAGCCTGCAAAAAGATTGGAAATGAATGGAATGGATCATTTCTAGTATTATGTAATGAATTAAGTATTTTTAAATATTCTCAAGTTTATTTAACGTCGAACTGATTTTACTACGAAGAATGCTTTCGGACTCTGAATATTTGTAAAGTCGCTTAAATATTAATAATAACAAAAAAACCTCAAAAATAAGTTTATATCGGGGGAGCTGTTGAATTGGTAATACGATAATTTGAGTTAATGTAAACTTCGAAAAATGTAACCTGGCGTTATTCTTTAATGTTTAAAATACTAAACTTTGCAAAATGTTCTAAAATTTCGATTTGTTCTTATCAAAGATATGATTGCCGACTTTATTTGTGGATAAGAAAATATGTAATTTTGATATGTAGAAAGAACGGAAACTTTGCTAAACTAAAGATATAATAATAGAAAGGCACAAATCTATCGTAAGCTGAAACAATTTCCGTATTATTGTTAATTAGACAACTTTTAAATGATTCATGGTGAAAATAAAGTTCATGGACGTTTGAAAATATCGAATTAATTTCATTTTCACAAACTATAGGTGGAATTGACTTTTTTAAAACCAATTTATAGTCCTGTTCATATTTATAAAAACTCAGACCTCAAATATAAAACGTAGATTTTCAAGATATTTTGTTTCCAGCAAAACTAGTTCTCGACATATTTGAGTTATTTTATTTTCAGATTCAGCTTGTTCTGAAAATTCAGAAAAGTTGGCAGAAGAACTAAATGTTATATTCTTATCGCAATTTATGACAAGTTATCAATAGTAACAAATAGATTAACCTATTAATTGTTATTCTCTCCATAAGAGAAGATAAATTTGGTAAGTTAAATGAATTGGTTTGATCATTATTACACGTTGATAATGAGAAGCTACTGAATATATTAATTTTATTTAAATTTTCGGTTGAATGAGATGTAAAACTTCTGGTTGTCGTACGAAAGTTTGAATTAACTAAAATTATTTTGTGAACGAGTACCACTATAAACATTTTCCGACGAAGGACGTAAATTTGAAGTGTCGGAAATCAGTTTCGATTCATTTTTCTTGAGAAGATACATTTTAGAAAACATTGAACAAAATAATCATAAAATTTTATTTATTTTTTAAAGATTATTAAGATAGAAAAATAGTATAAAATATGATAAATTAACTATATAATTTCTAAAAAAAATTATTAAAAATTATAAAACTATTTGATGAAATTTAACTAATTTTTATTGATGTGATGAATAGATTATTATCAAAAAAGGTAATAATTTTTTAATAAGTCAATTTCAATTAATTAAAAAAATAATACGTTATTTATCATATACTTGTTGTGGTTACACATAATGTCAAGAGTTAGCACCACATCTAGTTCCGATTCTAGAGAAAACTCCCACGATCGGTATCAATTATAAAACATTATTTAAACAGTGTCAGGAGTTCTAGATCTCGTCATCACCGTTCCCACAAAAGATACAGTACCGACGAACGTAGACAAAGAAGACGAGAATCTGAACATCGGAGACATCGCCGCAGCGAATATTCTCCCAAAAGAAAATCTTTTCGGTCAGAAAATCAGGAGGAGAGATACATTCCTGCCAATCCGACCTGTACCATAATGATTCGTCACCTTCCAACGTTTATAACTGAAAAACATGTCAAAAAGCAACAAATGTACCAATTTTATAGATTATGGACGAAATGGTCAAAGAATGTATTCCTGTCCAAGACATTCGAGTTATCAAACGAAAAGACACTGGTTTTAACAAAAATAAACAAATTCTCAGGAATTTCTCGCGGTTTTGCTTTCCTTGACTTCCAAACGCCCGAACAAGCCCAAAATTGGATGAACAGGACAAAAGTAATTTCACTTTATTGTAATTTCAAGGGCACGTGGAATTTCCAGGACAAGTATGATCTTTCTTTGACATACTGTGAACCCAAACCACTGTCCTCACTCTATCCGGAAGAGTCAGTCTCCCAGGATTGGACTTGCACAAAGTGCAACACACACAACTTCAAAAAACGATTTTTTTGCTTTCGATGTTCTGTGTCCAAGGGAGAAGTTTTGGCAGAGCAGGGGGATAATCAAATTGGGAATAACCCCTGCAATAGTTCGTCTCATTTTATGATTGAAAGCTCTCGTTTTGCGGGGTTTAGACACATTGACTGACGAAAATTCGTTAATATTGAACTGGAACAAGTGGACGACTACACCATTGAAGAATTTGTATGTGATGAGGGATATGGAGACCTCGGTTTCGAAGGGATTTGCCTTTGTTGAATTCTCCACGGTCACTGAAGCACGGAAAGTTATGGAAGAACTCAGTCTTGGCACAAAACCTGTCGAAATTGACGGGAAACAGCTACTAGTAAACTACGCTCGTAACACATTTGCGACAATGTATGTTTGCTAATAATTAGTATGGTAGAATTGCCTCATTGCATCACTTGGAAGAGAAGAGGGTGGAGGCGGGGATGCAAATGTACCAAGCAGACACAAGTAATGTTGGAGCAGCGGCAGCTCAGGCGGCAATGAATAAAGGGATGAGTCAATCGAGTTCAGTCACTTCTCAGAATCGTATGTACTCTGACAATTTTGAGTGACTGTTATTAACGCCTTATTAGAGGAGTCTTCATATGTCTACGATGAGACGTCGGGTTATTACTACGACACGTCTACAGGGATGTACTATGACCCAAATTCTAAAGTATAGAGTTTAATATATATATAAAGTATTTCTATAACACAATGACTGGCCAATATTTGTATTGGAATGGGACTTCGTATGTGGTCCATGTTGAACAGAAAGAACAACCAGAAAAGAAATCTGAGGCAAAGAAGCAAAGTGCTGAGGTGAAGGCAGCCAAAAAAATTCAACGTGATATGAAGAAATGGGCAGCGGCTCAGAAGTCGTCAAATGTGAGTGATGTGTCAGCGACTGATGGAAATGTTGAAAGTGCGACTCAGTTTGTACTACCAGTGGAAAGTCAGGAAGCTACAAAATGTGAAAATTTTGTGAATTGGACTCGTTTGGTGTGTCTTTTGTGCAGAAGGCAGTTTACGGATAAAACTGTGCTGGAAAAACATGTCAAGATTTCAAAATTGCATTTGGTATATTTTTTAGTGCATTTTTAGACAAAATTGCAAGAATTTTACAACGAGAAGGGGCATCCTGGCGAGACTGTTTCGGCTAAATTGGGGGGAATTCAAGTCGACATGGGGCAGACGAAGTACCGCGATAGAGCTAAGGAAAGGAGGGATAAGTTTGCGGATGCGGACCATCCAATGTCATGATTTTATTTTTCTTTAATTATGTTTTACTTTGATAGTGAAATTATTTGTTTGAGATGATATGAATTTAGCTATTGGATTAATAAAAATACAATTACCGTCTTAAAAGGCTAGATTTCGAACTTTTTAAATCGCAGAAGAGCTCATGTTATTTGTCCAATAACTCTATGATTTATTTGAAATAAGTCAATATCCTGTCAGAAACTCTTTGAGATTGTAGTTGCTGTGAATAATCATGAGAATCGGCCTCATTCTGATTGAAGACTTTTTCATTGCCGAACAGAGACGACTTGCACGTAATTCCAAGTCTACCAGCACCCTTCTATCTCAATTTTTTTCTTGTTATCCAACACACAGACGAAAATACAGACCTCTATTATTTAAACACACGCATTCTACAAATTCGGGATTCTTTATTTAAAATAATTAGTCTATTAATTTGAAAAAAATCACAATATACCCTACGGATTATTTGACCTCGGAAGACAAAGTGAATATTACATATACTTTAAATCCATTTCTGTAGAAATCAAATTTTTATGTTTATAGATTAAATATTGTCGTAAGTTATAATGTCTAGGCCCGTTCTAAGTGTCCGGAGTGATAAATCGGATTTATCACTCCAAATCATCTAAATTCTTTGTTTAAGATCTGAAATTCTTAATGATTACTTTTGTTAATTCAATAATTTTTTAAATTATTAAAATTTGAAAAAAGTAACTCAGTTAACAAATAAAATATAGATATTGACTAAATCGAAAACCGAAACTAAACATAAAAATAGATAATAAAATTTACAAACATTGTCCCAAACAGTCTCGTATAATATAAATTCAGTTTTCAACAGAGTCTGTATTCAACCGCTACATATGATTCTGTGCAAACTCTTCCGGTCCTTATTTATGTGACGAAAAGGGTTTAGACGAGATGACCTTCTTCCAGTATAGAAGCAACGTCTCCTATGTCGAATAAAACAAAGCAAAAGTTCACATAATTGTTCGATACTTTTGGTACTGTAATTCAGCTCAGAATCTTCCGATGAGTCTGTTGATATGACAGAAAACATGCTTTCTGTGATTTTGTTTGTCTGTAATCAAATATTCTCTCATTTATGTTATTATCAGATATTTTACAAATTTTAAGCCACAAAGCCATCCTATGTGAACGCAGACTGAACTATTTTTACCTTTGAATGTTGCATCTTGGTTCATTTGGAGAAACGCATTTTGCCTCTTGGATTGGTTTATTATCTCTAACGGAAATTAATAACCGTATTTGAATTTTTTATTCGTTCTGCGGATTCGGTGAAGCATTTTGTCTCCGTTAATACTAGTTTTTGAATTTGTGGATTTCATAAAAAGGTACAACGGAATATTTCGTTCTGGAAACAGATAAAACAAGAAAATGAAATTTAAAAACTCAAATATAGAGTTTCCAATATTTAACGTCGAAATTGAAGCATTCGTGTTGATGCTCCAAGCATTAGTGTTGAAACCAAGCATTAACTTTTTTCCAGAAATTAACTGTTTCCTGAAAAACCATCAACAGTTTTGCCAAAATTACAGAATATATTACAAAAAAAGCTCATTCTCGGGTTGCGGGTAGATTATAAAGAGGTGAGTAGCAATCCGCTCAATCATATGATTTTTAAGGAATCACAACAGACTTACTTCATCGAAATATTCAAAATTACATATGGTTGTCAAATTTTTTCAGATAAATTTTAAAAAACTCTCCTAAAAAGTAATTGACCAGGTAATTGATCAAGGCCTTGGTTAGTCGATTGTCTAGAATGCTCTTTTAGACCAAATCAGACTTCTTTTTTTGAGAAATAACGGAAGATTTAAAAAATGTTCCAATTTATTGAAATATGGATTTCAAGAAAGTAATTTTGGTTTTACTTGTAACGTATTCAGCAAAAGTTATCCATAAAAAAGGACAAAATAACAGAAATGCTTAAAATAAAAAAATTTGCAATTTGAAGAAAGAAAAACAATGATTATGAAGATGTGTCAATGACTTTGATCGTCAAGAATTCAGGATCAGAATTTATAATATTCAAGAGATTATTACAAAAACTAAAGAAGGGGAGAATAAATTTAGGAGGAGCGAATGTCTGATACTGAATGAAAATAATCGAAATTTTTTGGAGGCCTAAATGGTTTAAAGGGCGAGGCTTCCAAAGGAGAGGAGATTGCTTTAAAAAATAAGAATGGCCAGCTAATGGCAAATAGATCTCCATTCTCTATTTCGGGAACTGTTAGAAACGGTCAAAGAGGTCGATCCAAAAAGTATAGTATGCATGGATATATTTTTTAATACATAAGAATGCGACTGGAAGACTTCTTGAAATATTTGTCAAATAATTATAATGAGGTCACTATGAATTGGTTTTTGGGTTATTTATCATCGACCTCCGACAAAATAAAAATCGGCGAAAAGCAAAGATCGGGTTGTCAACTACAGACCTATAAGTTTTATTTGCTCACTGTCAAAAATAATGGAGAAAATCGTATTAAGAAAATTATCTGTCCATGTTAGAGCATCAAATTTTATTGTGATCAACAATGGAGTTTTCGGTCAGGACGATCATGTGATGACTGTCTTTTTCAAGTCCACGAAGAAATTTGAAAAAGTCTGGTGTACAAGGAAAGGTCTGTCTTAAAATCAGAAAATGTGCAGTTACACACATATCAAAGAAAAAAAGTGAGAAACAGGGTAATAGTCTAACATCGGTGTCCCGTAAAGTATCTTTAGTTCTCAATCCAGAAGATTGTATTTTGTAGTGTAATTTTTTAATTAAATACCACAGCTTAATTTAAAAAATTAAAGTTCATTCATTTGAAAAATTTTCATTAAAATAATTAAAACTGGAAACCCCTATAATATAAAGATATATTTTTAATCTCTGTAAACAATTATTTTGGAGAAAGAATATACAGCCGAAAAGTTGGAAAATAGGCGTGTAATTGAACTGAAAATGGGATAGTTGGTAACCGTAAAGCTGTAAACTTTACATTATTTCGTAATTTAATCAACTGTTCTTGGAGAAAACCATTTTTCAGGTTCATTGTCACCAATCTTATTTTTTACCTTTCGACAGTGTCAGCATTTTGTGGGTGATTTGTTTCCTTATGTCTTTTTAATTGTGACAGCTTCAACGAGTTGTTTCCCATTATGACGTCGCATATCATGCATTGCGCTTTAAAGACGTTTTCAGATCCAGCATATTTGGTAAATCCATATTGATAAAAATTAATTGACCTAAACATATTTCTGAGGACCACACGGTTAAGAAACACTGCTCTATGGGATTCATGACAGGAGAGTATGGTGGTAAATATTCAATATTAAAATTCGGAATGACTTGAGTTGTCCATATGTAGTTCTTATTTAAACACAGAATTCTTGAATTATTCATTTTTATTCTGTTACTTTCTAAAACATAACAGTTTCAGCTTCCATACTCATTTATTGGCAGATGGATGACGATCAATGTTATTCTTTGAATGATATTCGACTATTGATCGCATTCATGAAGACATTGAGCTCATGTGGACGAACTCCTTGAGTCTATTCCTCTTTGAGTCTATTCTATCTATTCACCGGAATGGTGTGATTCTATTAAAAAAATTCAATATCCATCCGGTAAAGGCTCAGGTTTCTGTTTCTAGAGGATCTCAGTCTTTCGAAGTGATCTGCAAATACATTTATGCAAAAATACCAAATTTAGTGGTGGCAGATCAATTTCTAGATATGGATATTGCAGTCTATCGGATGATGCAAGCCATTGAGCGAAAAGAAACGATCGTCATATACGGTGACAATGATGTCGATGGCATTACAGGGACTTATTTTTTGATTGAATTCCTAAAAATGATTGGTAGGCACACGCTTTATTATGTACCTAACAGAGCGACATCATCTCTAACAATGATCACTGATGCACCTAGATCATCTAATTTGACTGTCAAATGAGTCGCATCTTATTGTAGTCTCAGCTTCTTTTTCTTAATCGCAACATAAATCGCTTTCCGTGTGACACCGTTTATAAAAGCTGCTTGAGTGATCGAAACAATTTTTTTGGAGGCTCATGCGTAAATGCAGAAGTAACCTTTGTATTTTCAATATCCATCAAATTATATCATCCTCAATTCAAAAAAAACCATGTATAAAAGTGTACTCACAACTAATTTTGATTATTACAGGTTAATAGACGCTGGAATTGGCATGTTTTTATATTCTAAGCCTTTTAGATATCTAATTATTACAAAAAATTGAATTTGAAATCGATCTATTTTCAAGAATTATTTTCAGAATGTCGGATTTTTTGATTTTTCTAGCTGAACTCTCAAGTACTCCCAGATACTTATATCATAGATTTAACAAGTTCCACGCGGCTTGTGAACATAACATTCTAAAAGACAACTTAAAAGAAATTATTTGTGAAAAATTTTTTTAAAAAAAAACAAGTTTTGAATCAGAAACCGTTCCTTATGATGATGGCGTGATTGGTCACATCAGTCTCTTTTTATTCTATCAAGACCCCACTTACTCTTCTGAAGCGGACTTTAAGCAAGTAGTTGAAGAGATGAAAGAAGAACCCTGGTTAAAAGACCTCGTTTTCGATTTTAGAGTCAATGCTGGATGGATTTTCCCCCAAGCTGTCGCAGTCACAGGTCTTTTTATCAATTGCCGTTTCAATTAAAGGGAGCAATGGAAATATTCAATGCCTATGTAATTTTGTGATCGACAGTAACCGGAACTAAAGTCGATATAGCAGTTCAAGGAGGCCTTACAGAAGCAGATATCGGAGAGTCTCGTGCAAAATTTTCACTAAAAAACGATGAGATTTCACCGAATTTCGAGGATAATCTTTCGATATCCACCCCTTCCATTGTGGTAAGATGATACGCTACTACAAAAAAATCTGCAAGAAAAGCTCATAACTTCCGAACCCTATATGAACACCCTAAAAGAAACTCCAACCTGCATGTTCAAAACAATAAAAATTACCAAAATTTTTTTATAAAAATCAAAAAAGAAGAGTTTGATGCAGACTCAGAAGAAAAGTAGGGACAAAATAATTTATAGCTGAAAGAAACGATGCATATTAAGAAAGATCTCGTACTGCTATCAGAAGAAAAAAACAAAAAGTTAGCTCCACAAGCAGCTCCTGCTGCATAAGGCTGCGCAAATTTTGTTTAAATTATTATTAATGACTTGATCTTAACTCATTTTTTTTATTTCTTTAGGCTCATCTAATCGAGAGTTAAATCAGGGCTTCTCAACCATTGGAGCACAAGGGCCAAATCGATGATTAAGACTATCCGCGTGCTGCACAGAAATATTTTTTTTAGTTAGTTAGTTAGTTACCCCGGCTTCTCTAGCATGTAGGAAGCCGGCTGCAATCAGGTAGCGGACAGCGGCGATCGGGCGCTCCCAGAGATCCCGAATCCCAATAGGTGGCGACTGGTGAGGCGGCCCAGGACAGGAAAAAAGGTCTTCAGGGGCGAGGGTGCGGAGTGTTTCGAAAAAGAGTGGATGATGTCCAGAGCAAAGTCGTGCAAGCTGGACACGGAAGTACCTGTCGAGTGATTGCTCTGAAGGATGGACTGGTGGCGGAGGAGAATCGAGGAGTTTGTTATTTTTAAGAATCCTGATAGCACGAGTTGAGAAGTAATCGTGAATTAATTTCTTCCCAGTTTTCCCATTGTTCGTTAAGAGTATTTTTGAGAGAGGTCTGCATTGATCGGCTAGAGTACAGTGGGCGCAAAAAAAATCCGGTTTTCTTATTTTTCGAATTTTTCAATATAAATTTTATATTATTTTTTTTTAATTTAGTATCATTTTGAAATGTAAATCGAGTATGTTTTTAATTTTAAGTATTTTTTTATTTTTCATAGAGATATCTTGAATTTAATTTTAAAATGCGCAAAAAAAACTCGGTTTTTTAATTATTGAGTCTTTTATTCTCAAAATTTGAAATTGTTGTCATTTTTGTTGTTGTTGGATGTCGTGTATTTCAGAAATTGTGAAAGGACAAATTATTCAACTTTATTTCCTTAATTGGACATATAAACAAATTTCAGAAGAAGTAGAAATTCCCAGATCAACAGTGGGAGATTACATACGTAAATAAAAAAAATATGGAACAACACAGAGACTGTCCGGTTCTGGAAGACCTAGGACATTAAATAATGATGATATAAATACTTTATTGACGCTTGTTTCTGACAATCCGAAAAAATCTTCCCGTTGCCTGTCAAAGGATCTTCATTCTTTGACAGGAAAAATCGTCTCAAAACGAACAATTGGGAATTATCTGAAACAAAAGGAAATATATTCACGTGTGTGTCAAAAAAAACCGTATCTGTCTAAAATTAATATCGAAAAACGATATTCCTTGTCAAAAAAATTTATCGCACTGAATATGACGTCATGGAAATCAACTATTTTTAGTGATGAATGCTGTTTCGAAATTTTTAATCACAAAAAAAAGGAATTTTGTTATAGGAAAAACAACACACGTCTAGAAAAATCGCACTTATCTCCAACTGTTAAATTTGGAGGGGGAAAAATAATGGTGTGGGGATGTTTCGGGTATTATGGAGTAGGCAATCTAGTATTTATAAATGGAACTATGAACTCAGCAACTTATGTGAACATTATCAAATAATCTGTGGGAGTCCGCTGCGAAAATGTGCTTGAATGAATTCATATTCCAACAAGACATGGCTCCTCCACACACATCAAAGATCACGAAAGATTTCTTTGCCGAAAGAAGCGTCAAACTATTGGATTGGGCACCGCAATCGCCAGATTTAAATCCAATAGAACATCTTTGGGCATATATTAAAAGTAAATTGTACGAAAATCCTCAAAAAATATGCATGAGCTGAAAGATAAAATTATCGAAATTTGGGAAAATATGCCGAAAGATCTAATACAGAAACTCATAAACAGCATGCCGAGAAGGGTGTACGATGTTTTTATGGCTAAAGGACGGCATATTAAATATTAATTTGACATTTTTTTAAAAAACCGGGTTTTTTTTGCGCATTGTAAATTTAATTGGAAATATCTCTTGAAAAAAATAATGAAAATAATCAAAATAAAAAAATAAGAGTTACTTTTCACTAAAATTTAAGATTAAAAAAAAATATTATATCGCACAATATAAAAAAATAGAGAAATTAGAAAACCGGATTTTTTTTGCGCCCACTGTAGTGATAATATGTTTTTGTTTTGAGATAGAGATTTTGTGGCATGGATGAGATATTCTGTATTTCGTAGAGGAATTGAAGTCCTCTCATCTCCAATGGTCTTCGAACGGAAGGATACAAGATTCCCAATGAAGATGATCGATGGAAGTGGAGGCTAGGCAGCCAGTTATTGTACGGAGGCCTGAGTTTTGGATTCTTTGTAGTTTTTGGAGATTTGATGGAGAGAGGTTTCATGACCAAGCCGGACTACCATAGTTCATTGATGTTCTGACAAATTGTCTGTGGACCAGAGCGAGGCATTCTTTGGCTTGGCCATAAGATTGTCCTGATAAGGCACATAATGCGTTCAGCCTGCGTTTGACTTTGGTGGAAATGAACTTTACATGTTGTGTAAAAGAAAGGCGTTGATCGAATACGATACCAAGGATTTTTGGGTTTTTTACAACAGGAATTCTTTCACCGGCCACATAGAGGGTGGGTTTAAGTTGAATTGTCGTTATCAGAGGTAAAAACCTGACAGATGATTTGGATGCTGAAGGAGTCATATGGTTAGATGTTAGCCATTTGGTTAGGGAGTCAAGTTGAGTTTGAAGTGAGCTAGTCGCTGTGTTAATGATCTTGTGTCGGGAAGCGAACGCAAGATCGTCAGCGTAAGAGAGGAGTAGTGTTTCTGAGCTTGTTGGCATATCACTGAGGTGTAGGTTGAAAAGGGCTGGAGAAAGACAGGAGCCTTGAGGTACTCCATTAGGTAAGTAGCGAAACCGGGAATTTTTTGACCCGAATTTGGTCTGAGCCAGTCTACCAGGTAAGAAACTACATAGCCATATTTTCAGACGATGAGGGATAGGAGAAGAGCAGATTTTTGAGCTTAGGACATGACGCGAAGTCCGGTCAAACGCTTTGCTGATATCAATCGATGCCAGAATTGTTCGTTGGGGAGGAGAGTAGTTGTTGAATCCGTCTGCAATGAATCTCGTTAGGGTATATAGATGTGTTGTTGTTGAGTGCTGTGGTCGGAAACCATGTTGTGACTTTGAGAAAGTGAGGAAAGGGTAAATTGATTTCAGGACAAATTTTTCTAGGATTTTTAATATGACAGAGATAAGTGAGATTGGCCTGAACGAGGCGGGGTCGCAGGGGTCCTTATTGGGCTTCAAAATCGGAATTATAATAAATTTTTTCTAGACCATAGGTATTAGACCTGAGTTTAGCGATGTTTTGAATATATCCGATAGTGCAATCAACCCATTTTGGCCAAGATTTTTCAGATGGTATATGCAAAAACCGTCGGGTCCACAAGCGTGAGAATTCTTAGCGTTTTTGATGAGTTGGCTTATTTCAGAAATCGATATTGTGATTTCTGGAGAGGGGAAGTTTTTGTCGAGTTTAAATTTTCGGCAACGGTTGTCTTTATCCATCTTCATGTGACTGATCTTCGCATAGTGATTCATGAGAGTATTTGCTTGTTCTCTGAAAGATTTTGTTTGCCCTTTTTTGTTAAGGCCAGAGGCGTGTGAGGTAGTTTCGGCTGATTGTGATGTGATGTATTTTATTTAATTAAAAGAAAGGTTTTATTACGAAATAAGAAAATTAATGTGACTTGATTTTGCTTGCCGTCTACTATTTTATCGAAACGAGGAGTAAAGTTCGCATTATCGGCCATTTTCGAGCTTTTCGTGAAGAAAGGTTACTTTTAATATAATATCTAACAGACCGAATATTTTTAATTAGTTAATGCCTTCACAAGACACTTGGGCAGGCACGAGAATAGCAAAGCCATTCTCACGGATCTTTTAAAATTGTGCTACAAAAACAATCGTTCTTGAATAGTTCAAACCAATTCTGTAAATTTATATGGATCGTAACTGATTCTTAATATAAGATTGAAACAATTCTAATTTTTTGAGAAAATATCATTGCTATGAAACATTTTCTCATAAAAAATATTTTTTATTATTAAATTTAAACATTCAACTAATACGGGAAAGACTGAATTACTGAGTAAAGCATTATTTAATATTAACAAACATTGGTCAGAACTTTTTGAATCCTCGGTGGTGATGACACACTTCATTAAATCAGTGAGTCGCAAAATTTCTCCTCTATTTAGACAAAATTTGCTTTATGTTTCAAAGTCACTAAAAAATGAATGGGCACTTTTTTCTCTTTATATCTAAGTGACTTCGGGCCTCTTCCAAATTTATTTCTTGAAATAAAAGTCATTGTTAGCCGGTTACAAGTGAATATGATTGTCTATAAAGATCGACGGATATTTTTATCAATTTTTTAAACTCTCAGGTCTTAAAATCATCCAGTCAAATGTAATAGTTATAAAGGGAGATTGCATGCTTGTTTATAGCCTTGAACAGATTGACTACACTAGGTGCAAAAAAAACCGTTTTTTCGAAATATCAAAAATTTACTATGCAACTATATTGTTTTTATTAAAGAATTGAATAATTTATCATTTTTTAACACTAGTTTTATTTTTATATTTGAACTTGTAATTATTTTTACTTAACAAATTATAACTAACAAAAAATCAAACGCAATAAAAAACCGTTTTATTTTTAGTTAGTATTCAATATGGTCCCCTTTTGCCTTAAAAAGCTTTTGTGCTCTATTCGGCATGCTTTCGATTATTTTTTTTATAAAACTAATCGGTATTTCGTTCCAAATATTTTCGATTTTTCTTTCAATTCCGAAACATTTTTTGGATGAAAGGTGTTTAATTCCCTTTTCATATGAGCCCATATATGTTCGATCGGATTTAATCCGGTGATTGAGGTGCCCATGGTAAAAGGTTTACTTTCTTTTCTTGAAAAAATCGCATAGTCATCTTGGAAGTATCACATGGTGCCATGTCTTGTTGGAAAATAAAGTCACTAAGCTCCATTTTTTTGCAGATTCCCATAAATGGTTACATAGTGTGTTGATATAAAGTGCGGAATTCATATTCCCGTGTATAAAAGCAAGCGAGCCCATTCCGTAATAGGAAAAACAGCCCCAGACCATAACTTTCCCCCACCAAATTTTACAGTAGGCGAAAGGTTGCTTTTTTGAAGGCCTGTATTGTTTTTCCGATAACAATATTGCCGTTTTTTAATATTAAAAACTTCGAAACTGCATTCGTCACTGAAAATGTCCTCATCCATTCAGTGTTTGGCACAGTAATGAAATGCTTTGCCATGTTATAGCGTTTTTCACTATTTATTTTGCTCAATAATGGTTTTTTTCTACATACACGAGCATATATTTGCTCCCTTCTTAAATAATTTGCGATGGATCTTTTACCGACTGTTTTTCCGGTTATTTTACGGAGATCATTCCTTAAGCAATCAGCTTTTTTGGGGGTCCTCTTTAACCAGGTTGAGTAAAATAAGGATATCGTCCTTATTAAGAATTTTTGGTCTCCCCGAACCTTTCATTCTTTCAGTCGTACCATATTTAATGAATTTTCGGATGAAGTCAACGATAGTTGATCGCGGGATATTAAGCTCGTCAGATATTTTTTTAGTGGTCCAATTTAACGCATTCAAGCTTAGAATCTTTCCTTTTGTTATTACATCAAGCTTCGTAATTTTATCGAGGGTTAAAATTCTAAAAAAAGTAAAAAATGTCACACTCACCAAAATAAACGGTTTTTTATTGCGCTCGTGTAATTAAAATTTTT
>NW_021832662.1:25000-30456 GCF_006345805.1 Octopus sinensis | reverse complement strand
GTGCGTGTGTGTGCATGCATGTGTGTATGTCTATGTGTGTGTATGTGAGAGTGAGATAGAGCGTGCATGTGCGTTAGAGTGTGTTTGTGTGCGTATGTGTGTTCATGCGCATTTCTGTTACATCACGAACAACCCTCTTCCTAGCAGGCCTAAAGATATACAATATATATACATACACATATATATACATACATACATATATATATATATATATATATACATATATATACATATTAACATTTATATGCATACACACATACACACACCTATATATTTATATATGTGTATAAATTAGCACAAATTAGTGAGTAGATTTCGCCTAATCTAAAACAAACCTTTATTATGAGGAACTCAATTACTCTCGGCACACACTGGCTTTGTTTGTCTAGTAATGTTGTAAGTTTTTGCAGGGTTTTTTTTTACTCCATTTTCCTTTTTGGTTTTTATTCTATTTTTTAATCTATGTTTTATTTATTTATTTATTTATTTTATTAAGAACTCTCAACGTTTATATGTAGATGGCTGCACAAACATATATACATACATATATGTATGTCTACGCACACGCACGCGCATAAGCACACGCTCACACATACATACATTCGCACACACGCATATATATGTGCTTGTGTGTGTGTATGAGTGTGTGTGTGCTTGTGTTTGTGTGTGTGTGTGTGTGTGTGTGTGTGTGTGCGCGCGCGCGTGTGTGTGCGTGTGAAAGAATAGTATATGACGGAAATGGATGACATACACCTAATAAGTGCATACATATTTCGTCCGTCTTTACGTTCTGGGTTCAAATTCCGCCGTGGTTGACTTTGCATTTCATCCTTTCGGGGTCGATGGCACAAGTTCCATTTGAATAATAGTGTTGATGTAATCGACAATTCCTATGATAATAGGCGCATTAGGTATGATACAAAATGTTTCAGACAAATACATAACAAAAACACCAGGACTTACAAATATATATATAACATACTGAAAATTGCACTACTGGGCACTGCACACTTCCAACGTAAATCACTTTCAATACGGTGAAAATAAGAGCACCACAACAAACTACAGCACATACCCAAGGCACACAGATCTGCGCTCGGTAGTGAAATGAAAGCACGTCATGAAAATAAGAATACTGGAAAATAATAATAATAATAATAATGATAATAATAATAATAATAATAATAATAATAATAATAATAATAATAATAATCCTTTTTATTGGTCAAAGCTAAATGGTCCGAATCTAGTGAAATCTGTAAATACTTGGTCAGTATCATTACTTAGGTATTCAGCAGCTTTTGTGGATTGGACAAAAACTGAATTAGAAAGATTGGCAGAAGATCAAGAAAGGAAATCAATATGAATGGAGGACTCCATCCAAGGACAGGAGTCACATGATTATACCTACCTGGAAAGGTTGTAATATCGGTAGAAGATTGCGTGGTGTTAGACAGAGTAGATATAGACTTCTACGTAGGTAATAGTGAAGAAAGTTTATTAAAAGCTGCTAGATTCACAGCAAGACATAGGGAAGCCAAAAACCCAAAACGAAGTTAAAAAGCAGAAAAAAGAAGAGAAATTATCTGACTGGCAAGAGAAGGCGTTGCATGGTAGATTGCCAAAGACAGTTGCAGCAAATAGAATAGTGAGACATGGTTATGGTTGCAGAAAGGAAAGCTGAAGAAAGAGACAGAAAGGGTGTTAGTAGCGGCATAAGATCAAGCATTAAGAACTAATTGGATAAAAGCTAAGAAAGATGAAAAACCAAGTAGATTCCCAGTGTAGATTATGTAATTCAAAGGAAGAAAGCGTTATACATATAGTAAGTGAATGTAGCATGCTAGCATAGAAAGAATAGAAGGAAAGCTATGACAATCTAGGGAGAGTAATCTACTGGGACCTATGTAGAAAGCTAGGATTTGAACATACGGATAAATGGTATGAACATGAACCTAGTAAAGTACTAGAAAGTAAGAAATATAAAGTAAATATAAAGTAAAGTCAATACCACCATGACTGATATCCAATCTACAGTGGAGAAGGCTAGCCACTGGATTTGGTTAAAAAGAGACGATGAGCGATGGCTAGAATGATATTGAGCTTTATTTGATAACCAGCTGATCTAGTGAGGGGGGCCGGTGCGCATTGATGCCGTCGAAAGGTAGGCCCCGGAACGGCGTGCATTCTCTCCTAATGACCCCATACACTTGCTGGCTTCCGGTATACGGAGCTTTTGACTGGTAGCACTTACCTGTGCAAGTTGTTTGCAAGACATTGTGGGACTTTAACATGCAGACTGACAGAGTAATAGAAGCTAGAATGACTAATTTGATAGTAGTAATAGATAAAGAGAATAGAAAATGCCAGATAATTGACCTTACAGTCCCAAATGATGGAAAAAATTAATATGAGGAGTTTAGAAATAATAGCAAAGTACTAGGATCTAGCTATTCAATAATAGAGACGATGGAAGGTGCGAGCAAAATGTATCCCAGTTGTTATAGGAGCACTGGGAACGATCCCTAAAGATTTGAACATGTAGATAACGGAAATAGGCACAAAACCCAGTTTAGTACAGCTCCAGAAAACAGTGTTATTATGGACAGCTAGGATGCTTAAGAGGGTTTTTGGCATCTAACGTTACTTGCTGTAATCCAATACGAGGGTTCTTGACATCTAATGCTACTTGTTAGGATATTTTTTCTTTTTCAACAGTTTAATCCGCTGAGTATATATGAATAATAATGATAATATAATAATAATAATAATAATAATAATATAATAATAAATAATAATAAATAATAATATAATAATAATAATAAATGCCCTGATGCAGTACCAGGCAGTGGCTCTCATGGCTTCTGATCTTAACTGATTGGAAGTGTTATCATGTACATTGTTTTGTCTTGGTATAAAAGATGGGCTACAGCAAATATTCTGCTCAATACCACAGATTTGCTTGTCAGTTGTTTGACTTTAACCAGCTGAGCATGTCCCTTTAGTGGCTGATGATATGTGCATCTCTGATCACGAGCAGAAGTAGTGGGGGAGCATCATAGCCATGTGTTGAGAAGGATTCTTTGGGGTTTGAATAGTTCACCTCTGGAAACATGGGTGGTTCTTTCAACATCCTTAAACAACCCTTATTCAGGGACCGTTTGAGCGGGATGGGCTACTCAACCTGAAGAAAATTCTAATTGGGCCCCACCTGCAAGGTCATGTGCTGTTTATCTTGATATGAGATCACCATGTCGCGCACATATGGTTGTGATGCATGTGCCTGGTGTACCTTTATCAGACGGGTAGTCATGATGGGTATATTGGGCTTCGTATAATTTACCCCAGTGTCACTTTGATGGCATGAACTGCTCTCTCACTCAATAATAATAATAATAATAATCCTTTCTATTAGAGGCACAAGTCCTGAAATTCTGGAGGGATGGGGATAGTCGATCACATCGACCCCAGTGCTTGACTGGTATTTCATTTATTGATTCCGAAAGGCAAAGTCAACCCTGGTGGTATTTGATGATGATAATAATAATAATAATAATAATAATAATAAAATAATAATAATAATGGTGATGATGATGGTGATGATGATGATAATAAAAATAATAATAATAATAATAATAATAATAAGAAGAAGAAGAAGAAGAAGAAGAAGAATGATGATGGTGATGATGATGATGATGATGATGATGATGATGATGATAATAATAATAATAATAAATAATAATAATAATAATAATAATAATATTGATAATAATAATAACAATGGCGATGATAATTGTATACTAAAATAGAAAGCAAAAGAAAAACGCATCAAATACACACACACACACACACACATACATACACATGTACGCACACACACACACACAAACACAAAAACATGAACAAAGAAATACTAAAAAAAATCTAGAAAGATATACAGGGAGTAAATTAAGCATGAAATCCTAACTCCAATAGTTGTATCGTTACAGCAAATGGCGTCGTCTTCCTCCATTTTACATTTCCATTTAACACTGCTCAACACGTCAACCTTTTCAAATCATGCGTGGCTTTAAGGTTTGCCTAAGGCGTTTGTTGTTGTATTTTAGTAGCTTTTCTTTTTTGTTGTTGTTGTTGTTGTTGCTTCGCTTTCGTTAATGATAATTACTCTTTTTGTTGTTGTTGTTGTTGTTTAGTGTGCTACTCATTAAAACATTTTGTTTGTATTTTTTTGACGAGGGTCATTATAATAATAATAATGATGAGATGGTGATAAGGATGGTTTTTTGATATTATTTATGTTTAGTTTAGATAGTTGCGTTTTTTTTTCTGTTTGCTTTGCATATTCTATTATATAGAATATACGAACTCACACACACTCAACACACTCACTCACACACACACATACACAAACTCATACAGACACACATACAATATCTCTAACATACACATATATGCGTATACGTCTACGTTGTATTGTTTTGTTTTCTCGAGCTCTAACTCAACGCAAATCTTGCGGGCGCCGCCGATAAATGAAGTTCCCAATCTTATCGTTAAAGGCACGAGACTGGGTTTTAGTATTTTCGGTCGATAACTGATGAAGCATTAGGGTCCTTGTATTTGTCCTATGTGCACGTTTTGTAGTATTTAGTGCATTTTTCATTTATGAAATAACTGAACGCCACGCATCCTGACTTTCGCAAACAGTCAGTTTGTATATATGTTTTCCGACTCCATTTTTCTTTCTTTCTTCCTTTCTTCCTTTCTTTCTTTCTCGCTCTAAAATTCCTTTTCTACCATTCCTACTTCCTCTCTCCCCCTCTCCCTCTCTCTCATTTCACGCTTAATTGTAGACTTCGCCCTTTCTTCCTTTCTTTTCTCTCTCCCCCTCTCTCGCTGCCGCTCTCTCTCTCTCATCATCCTTCCCTTCTATCCGCTGCCCACATGTGACCCACGACTAATTTTCTATCGTCTACCTTTTCGCCTAGCGTGCTGGTCAACTTTTTCTCTTCTCTTACTAATTCTGGTTTTATGTCCATTTGAGGATTTCTTCTAGGCATTAACCTTCAGGCACGTGTTTGGCCAAAAGGCTTCATTTATTGTCTTTGTCTGTCCTTTCAAATTACATTTGTTTACATTCGTACGTTCACCATGTACTGTCTTGTTTTCTCGAGCTCTGACTCTACGCAAATCTTGCGGGTGCTGCTGATATACGAAGTTCCCAGTCTTATCGTTAAAGGCATGAGACTGGATATTAGTATTTTTGTTCGATAACTGATGAAACATTAATGCATTATCATATATATATATATATATATATATATATATATATATATATATATAGTTAATCCAAACATGAAAACACAAGAGAGAAATCACAGCAACGCGAGGACGTGGAACAATTATAGTATTATTGACGCTCAGGAAACAAGGAAAGAAGGGGGGTTTAACGTTTCGAG
>NW_021832662.1:12500-20000 GCF_006345805.1 Octopus sinensis | reverse complement strand
TTCGATTTCACTGCTTGCTTCAGCAGCTATTTTCTACCCGATTCTGTCACATCTAGACCCTAAAAACTGTTAGTGCCCTCCACACTGCTGTAAATATTCAGAAGACTTGCGGGAACCGGTCGAATGGACGACTGCACCTGTACTTCAAAGGGTTAGCTTCGTTACACCCGAGGTTTAGGTTAAAAGAGATACATCTCTGTGGATTTCTGTGGGATAATATAAGGTCTCCTTCGGTTCAGGATCACCACGCATCTTCACATGTATGCGCAGGCCTGAGCAAGATCTTTAAGTCACTCCTGCAAAACTAAATCGGAAAATCGAGCCACATATATTCAGAGCTTGCACAGCTGGAGAGACATTGTCTGTGGGTTTCGCCCCACCCTTTAAAAAATCTTTTATATTAAAGATTGTAACATCTGACTTAAAGAATGTTTGACTTCTATCTCAGGCAGATCCTGCAAACCCGGTTTTGACCATATGGCTCGGTTCTCTGTGTTGAATCCTGCGTATTGTGTTCTCTTCTTTGCAGATCCGACTGGAGTGGTGCTTCGTGTTGGGTGACCACTTTCCACAGAGTCAGAGCGAATGAGAAAAGTACCTCGCAGAGATGGCGCCTGACAGGTGAGTTGGCAGGGACGACCCGAGCAAATACTGACAAATGGTGAGTGCAACGCCAAAATGCAACTGCGCATGCCCCCATACTTGACCTTACTCACACATGCAGGTATTCCTTGTCTATGCCACTGATGTTAAACCAAAGGAAATTCTGCGGATTTGGGCCGATGCAGCTTTCTAGTAGAGTCCATTATTTACATTTGACGGATATTTCTCCTCATCTTGTTTGTTCTTAACACAACGTCTCGGCTGATATACCCTCCATCCTTCATCAGGTGTCTTGGGGAAATTTCGAACCTGGGTTATCATTCCTAAGGTATTTTTCGACGTTGTTGTTGTTGTTGTTGTTGTTGTTGTTCTTCTTCTTCTTCTTCTTCTTCTTCTTCTTCTTCTTCTTCTTCTTCTTCTTCTTCTTCTTCTTCTTCTTCTTCTTCTTCTTCTTACAGCATTCACCTCACTTCATTCATCCTCAATGCTGCATCTCTCACAAACGCCGACCAGGCCTGGCGATTTGAGGCTAACGACCGTGTGATCTCCAACCACTCCTTATTCCAGCGGCGAACGCCATAGATATAGGGGCCTAGGTTGGGTTACAGATCAGCCTTGACTGTCATCAGCCAGGTTTTTCGTTGTCCACCACACCGCTTTCGCCAACCCTGAAGGGGTTGTTGTTAGTGGAATTAGATCGATGGAAACTGGGATAACCATCGGATGGGCGACTGCACCAGACATTTCAAGGGCCAACTTTGTTACACCTGGGGATTAGATTAAGAAGAAACATGTCTGTAGGTTTCTGTGGAATAAAACAGGGTATCGACATTCATCGCCCTCGATCACCTACAGAGCGAGTTGCTTCGCTTGGATTGAGGTATTCAGTATCTTTTAACACTCGACATCTTAAAGGGACTTTTCCCCTAACGCAATCTCGCAGCTAATAAGTACATAAACAAAACACATCGGTGATGATCATATATATATAGGGTCACCGTCAGTTAAAGTTTGTTACGGGTTTGTTTATCATATATTTTATACCTTTGATCACAGATAAGCCTCATCAGGAATAGACCTTTGTCTATAGAACAGCACCATAACCAGTAACAGCTATTCCCACTACGACAACGACAACAGCAATGACAATAATAACAATAACAACTGCAACGATAACGACGACAATAACAGCCGAACTCTGCATTAAAAGCTAAATAAACAGAGGCAAGTTTTACAGTGAGTGGAATTATATGCTTACGAAATTCTGTGTAACAAAACCATTGCGTTTTACCGCTATCTAGTAAGATGACACGGTTTTGTTACGTAACTTCTGTGTGGTCGATCTAAGGACTAAACGTTTAGGTGGCCGTGGGGTTGGTTTCAGGGTCTGCTAGAGATAGAAGACAACCGTCCCTCAAGTCAGACATTACCATCTTTAATAAAAGAAATTAAAATTTCGGTTCCCCGCCCGCCCTTAAGTGAGCGCCCTCGCCCTTGCTGTCGCCGTCGTTGTGCGCCTCGAAAGCTTCGCTACATAGGCGTAGGAGTGGCTGTGTGGTAAATAGCTTGCTAACGAACCACATGGTTCGGGTTCAGTCCCACTGCGTGGCACCTGGGGCAAGTGTCTTCTACTATTGCCTCGGGTCGACCAAAGCCTTGTGAGAGGATTTGGTAGACGGAAACTGAAAGAAGCCCGTCGTATATATGTATGTATATATATATACGTATATATATATATATGTGTGTGTGTGTGTGTGTGTGTGTTTGTGTGTTTGTGTGTGTTTGTGTGTGTTTGTGTGTGTGTGTGTGTTTGTGTGTTTGTGTGTGTGTGTTTGTGTGTGTTTGTCCCCCTAACATCGATTGACAACCGATGCTGGTGTGTTTACGTCCCCGTAACTTAGCAGCGGTTCGGCAAAAGAGACCGACAGATTTGGTCGACTAAAGGCGGTGCTCCAGCATGGCCACAGTCAAATGACTGAAACAAGTAAAAGAGTAAAAGAGTGAAAAAAAAGGAATACGCTGATAACGTGTCCAAAGTTATAGAATGTCTGAAGTGGACACGGCTAGATGCATTGATCATCTGTCTACTCGATCAGGTTTGACCTGGTGTTAAACAAAAACAGCAACAGCATGAGCAGCAGCAACAGTGGAGGCGCAATGGCCCAATGGTTAGGGAAGCGGACTCGCGGTCGAAGGATCGCGGTTTCGATTCCCAGAATGGGCGTTGTGTGTGTTTATTGAGCGAAAACACCTAAAGCTTCACGAGTCTCCAGCAGGGGTGGTGGCGACCCCTGTTGTACTCTTTCGCTCCGACTTTCTCTCACTCTTTCTTCCTGTTTCTTGTCCCCGACTTCCTACGCAACCGCTGAGCCTGGATGCGCATTCATCCATCCGTCGAAGCTCTCGGTGTCGGGGGTTGACCTGCTTTCTCTTCTGCGGGTCTTACGAATAGCAAAGGACCACGTTTCGGACTTCTCCCAAGAGGACGAAGATCGCTTCGCTCAACAGCAGCAGCAGCAACAGCAGCAATAAAAACAGAAACAGCAATGACAACAGCAACAAATGCGACAACAGCAACAAAAACGATTTTTCTACGGCTAGATGCAATGACGGATCTGTCTGCTCGATCATTTCTGGCCTGGTACTAAACAAAAACAACAGCAACAGCAGGAACAACAACAACAATAACAACAACAACAACAACAACAACAACAACAACATCAACAACAGCAACAACAATAACAAAAGTAACAATAAGGGCAAAAAAAGCCACAACAACAACAACAACATCAACAACATCAACATCAACAATAGCAATACCAGCAACAAAAATATTTTTTTCTACGGCTGGATGCAACGACGGATCTGTCTGCTCAATCAAGTCTGGCCTGGTGCTAAACAAAAACAACGCCGACAGCAGCAGCGACAGTGAGAACATCAACAACAAGCGCGCAATAATCACAAGAACATCAACATCAACAACAACAACAACAACAACAACAACAACAGCAGCAGCAGTAACAACAGCAACACCAACGACAGCCATAGTTGTTTGCAACAACAAGATCTCCTGGGTGGTTTCTGCCGAGTATATAATAATAGTCTTAAAGAGAAAATCACGAAGCCTGTTATATACCTTAATTAGTCTATGACAGAACTGTGTTCTATATTAATCGAGAACAATCATAACATTGACATTAATATTCTTTACAAATGTGTCGTTATTCCTTGCTAGTCAACAACGAAGATTTTGGTAAATGTCTCTCATGCGAATAGGATATGCAACATTAAATATTCTTAAATGCAACGGGATACTAAAGCCAAATGTAAAAATCATTATTATTACACGGATCAGATTTTACTAATTCTCAGTTTGAAGTGTGATGGTTAGTTGGTGTGATGTCTGATTTTGTATGATTCGCCAGGCATTTGGAAGGTGTCGTGCATATGTGTAGACATATGTATATGTATGTATATGCATGTATGTATACATCTATGTATGTACGTATGTTTGTAGTACGTACGTACGTATGTATGTATGTATGTATGTATGTATGTATGTATGTATGTATGTATGTATGTATGTATGTATGTATGTATGTATGTATGTATGTATGTATGTATGTACGTACGTATATGTATGTAAATGAGTATATGTGTATCTTTGTACGTTCGTATGTATGCATATATGTATGGGTGTATTTATGTACGTTATAATGTATATATGTTTGAATGTATGTTTGTATGTGTATGTGTGTATGTGTTTGTAAGTATGTGTTTGTATGTACGTATGTATGTAGGTGCATGTATACATGTACATGTGTGTATGCATGTTAGTGTGAATGTATGCATGTGTGTGTATATGTGTACGTATGTAAATGTATATATATATATATATATATATATATATATATATATATAAGTATATATATATGTATATAAATATAGGTGGGTATACATATGTATGAATATATGTGTATGAGCATATATATATATATATATGAAAATATGGAAATAAAGATTTAAGTATACATACACATACACGCATATATAACTATGTTTGTATATGTATATATATGCGTATGTATATATATATATATATATATATAAATATGCGTTTGTATGTATATGCGTATATATATATATGCATATATGTGAGTAGGAGTGTATGTATATTTGAGAGAAAAGATAGACAGGGTGGGACAAGATGGCGACCTGTAGTTAGTTAAGTTGTCATATCCTGCTTTGATGCATCAACCATTTTCTTTCAAAGTCATGTCGTTTTATATTTTCATTTCCTTTTTTACATCAATAACGACTTCTTATTAGACGAGGTGAGGAGGTGGCGGAAACGGGGAGGCGCCGGCCTTAAATACTTTACAGTATTTAGTCTACGAAATATTGAAAAAAATCTCACATCGGAGTCGACTTCTCCTTTCATCTTTCCACATTACGATGAAAGTACAAATAAACACAAACATGATGATGATGATGATGATGATGACGACGACGACGACGATGGTAGTGATGATGATGATGATGATGATAATAAATACCCTGATGCAGTACCAGGCAGTGGCTCTTTTGGTTTTTGATCTTAACAGATTGGAAGTGTTATTATGTGCTTGTTATATCTTGGCATAAAAGATGGGCTACAGCAAATATTCTGCTCAATACCACAGATTTGCTTGTCAGTTGTTTGACCTTAACCAGTTGAGCATGTCCCTTAGTGGCTGACGATATGTACATCTCTGATCACGAGCAGAAGTAGCGGAGGAGCATTATAGCCATGTGGTGAGAGGAATTATTTGGGGTTCGGATGACTCACCTCTGGAAACATGGGTGTTTCGTTCAATATCCTTAAACAAACCTTATTCAAGGACCTTTTGAGCGAGATGGGCTACTCAACCTGAAAAATTCTAACTGGGTCCCACCTGCAAGGTCATGCGCTATTTATCTTCATATGAGAGCACCATGTCGCGAACATATGGTTGCGTGATGTCTGGTGTACCCTTATCAGACAAGTTGTCATGATAGGTATATTGGGCTTCGTATATTTACACCTCGGTGTCCTTTTATGGTATGTATTGCCCTCACATTCAATGATGATGATCATAATAATAATAACAATAACAACAATAATAATTCTTAATAATTTTATATATTTTAATATTATGATAATATTTTAATTATATATTATATATATTGTTCCGTGATGGTAAGGTCAACAAAAAAAAGCACTTCATCTGGTGAGAGATAAATATTATTTGATAACCACAATATATATTTTTATGAGCAACTAATAGTTTCATGCGATGAAAACATCGCAGACAGCATTTTTCAACACGTCTAGTGCCTTCGCGCAATCCTCAGGCAGTGCCTTTATGGCATACCAAGGTAAAGCGAGGAGCTATGAGAAGTGAGTGTATCTTTATTTAAACACGCGACTTTCATAGGATTATGGCTATTTCGCAGCTTTCTTCATGCAGTATTAATTTCAGCTGGCAATAAACTATGATTACATGTTTGCATTGATATGTATGCTCAACATTATACAGTACATTTTATATTCATAAATTAAGGCAAACAAACAAAGCCGGCTATGTTAACTGTTAGTCGAGTCCGTAAGAGGCGCTTTCTGTGATAGGTGCATGATTTTCAGAATCCACATCTCATATATGTATATGGTAAGCATTTTGTCCAACGTGCTACCGGTTGTGTCAGCTCGCGGCCTAAGCTTTCACCGTATACTGAATATAGAAAATAGTTTAATATTGTGGTATATAAACCCTAATGCCACTATATTACACTATTTTCTGGTGTCAATATGCGGTAAAAACTTATAAGATTAAGGTTATAATTATATTTACAAAAATTCCACTCGTCACCATTTCTTACCTTACGCAGAAGATATATATATATATATATATATATATATATTATATATATAGATATATATATATATAATATATATATATGATGTATGTATGTATGTAGTATGTATGTATGATGTATGTATGTATGTATGTATGCATGTATGTATGTATGTATGCATGTATGTATGTATGTATGTATGAGTGTATGTATGTATTTATGTATATATATTTGTGTCAGGTCACTTTCGAGTGCTACAGGTAACATGTAACCCAGTACATGGTCGGGTCATCGGTGACTAAACCGGCAACCCCACCAAGCTTGCTTGGTGAGAAGGGTGTTTATTGGACACCCTGCGGGATGAAAACAAAACCCGTCAAAGGGCGGAGGAACTCTTGAGAGTCAACGGCCATCCAATAAATGTCTGCATCAATAAAGGCTGTATCATGTGCGGAGACATAGAAATAATCGGACTGAATACCCGATCGCGCGGTTAAACCATTGGGGGTGAAGGACTCCTAGCATTTGTTTGGGCATCCTTCAAGGAGAAGGTAACTCAGGTAACTGGGATAACTCCGACATAAACCTGCGTCTCAGTGGTTACCGATGATGTTGCCTTGTTCTTCTTTTCGGATTATGACTGCTGTTGCTTAGTGAGTGGGATTGACTCAGTGCACAGCCTTTCCTCACTTTAAAAAAATCTTCTTGCACAGGTATTGCACGATAACAACATTGATTAAGCTTCGTGCAATGGCCATACTCGATAACGAGGGGGCGGCCACCATATATATATATATATATATATATATGTACATGCATATATGGGTACAGGACGTCACCAACAGTAAACACCATGAAATACGAAAACAAATGAGTTAAACACGCAAACAATGCGAAAAAATAGAAAACACGACAATTAATACAAAGAATACAAAGAGCGACCCTCCATAAGTTGTCTGTCTACTCCCCATTTCGAGCAATCAATGACAATATGAGTCTTCGAATAAATACCAAAATAAAATT
>NW_021832662.1:7500-10000 GCF_006345805.1 Octopus sinensis | reverse complement strand
CTACTTAGTTCTGCATGTCTGTCGAAGAATTTACTGCCACTTCGCTTTGCTTACAACGGTATGGATATAACAGAGCAAAACAAAGAAAGAGGAAGAGAGGAGATGAACAATGCTGGCTCTTCTTTGCATGCCGGATCCGAATGACCGGTTCCATTCCGTTGTCTGTCTCTCTCTCACTCTGGGACGTATATTTTATTTGCTTGACTGCGTTTTAAAATACAAGCGGAAGCGGAAACATCCGTATTTTCACCTGTCTCTCTATCTCTCTCTTTTTCTCTTTCTATCTTTCGTTGTGATAAATAAAATGTAACATTTTTACATTCCCCTCAGCCGCCAATTGTGTTTTTCACTACTTTGTGATAGTTTCGAGTTGATTTCTACACAAAGATGCAGAGACAGAAATGATGCGTGACCTATATAATTACTTTAACATTTCCCATCCTGCGATGATATCTTTCCGGATTGAATGAAGTGAGGAAGTGATGAACAATTTCTTAGTTATCGAGAAGAGATAGTAATAGGTTTGTTTCAAATGCGTAGAAGAGGGTTCAAATCAGAGTGACTGCACTAGATTTCTTTTTACAGTCAATAATATTGATTTTTAAGAGGAAATACGAAGTGAAAAACCTCTGTGGCTAAAAAGTGTATTCGATAACATTGCTACCAGTAATAAGCTGACCATGCAACTAGTTCAGCAAGCCAACGTCCCAACTAGCCAACAAACCAACTAACTAATCAGCTATGGAACCAACTAGCCAACTAGCCAATCAGGCAATAAACTGACAGGTCAACCAGACAAGAAAGCAATAAGCCAAAAAGTGAACTAGCCAACAATGCAACCAGCCAATCAGCGAACAGAGAAGTTAACTAGCCAAAAAACCCAAAGGCTAATCAGCCAGCAAACCAACAAAGCAATTAGCTAACAAACAACTAGCGAACAAACTGACAAGCCAACCTGCTAAAAAGGTTACTAGCCAACAAATAAGTGAACTATCCAACAGGCTAACCAGCACGCCAACAAGCCAACCAGCCAATAAGCCAACCAGCCAACAAGCCAACCAACCAATAAGCGAACTAGGCAACAAAGCAAGTAGCTAACAAGCCAAAAGACCAAGAAACTTACAAACCAACTAGTTAACAATCCTACCGACCAATCATCTAACCAGTCAACTAATCAACTGGCCAACAACCCATCAAAATAATTATTTAACAAGCCAACCAGCCAATCCACCAAGAAACAGACAAGTTAACTAGCCATCTAGCCAAGAAACCAACCATCCAAAAGAAAAGACAAAAACTAACCAGCCAAGCTAGCTAGCCAAGAAATCAACGAGCCCACTAGCTAACAAGCTTACCAGCCTAATAGCCGATCAGTTACCCGGACAATGAATCAAAAGGCCAATAAGCCAGCAAGGCAACTATCGAACAAACCAATAAACCAACTAGATAACATGCTTGCCAGCCAATCAACCAACATACTGACAAGTCAACTAGCCAACAAAATAACAAACCAACAAGCCAACAAGGAAACCAACCAACAAACTAAAAAGCCAACCAACTAACCGTTCATTGGATCAACCAGTCAACCCGTCAATAAACCAGCCAATAAACTAGCCAGCCAACAAACCAGTCACACCTTTTGTAAACGAGACATTCCAACTGATTAAGTCCACTTAATTAACGTAACACCTAGATAATTATTATTCTACGTTGATTAACCTTCTCACACACTCCTTGCTTTTCATTCACATTTTTCCATTTGGTTTTCTTTATTTCTTCACCGTGAGAAATAACTGTCCTTGTGTATTGAGGGAATAAAGAAAAACATGGTCCTGTAGTAACATCTGGCGATTGCTTGACAGTGTGTATGTGTGTAGGTATGCGTATGTATATCCGTGAGAGAGAGAGAGAGAGAGAGAGAGAGAGAGAGAAAGAGGAAGAGATACAGGGAGAGTTAAATGGTTAAAATAGAGAAAGTAATAAGAGCTAGTGGGTTGTCGTTGGAGAAGTTCTAAAAAAAGGTCATGACTGAGCTGTTGTCATCGTTGTTGCTCCTGCTGTTGCTGTTGAGCGAAGCGGTCTTCGTCCCAGAGCTCGCAAGATGGGAGAAGTCCGAAACGTAGTCCTTTGCTATTCGTAAGACCCGCAGAAGAGAAAGCAGGTCAACCCCCGACACCGAGAGCATCGACGGATGGATGAATGCGCATCCAGGCTCAGCGGTTGCGTAGGAAGTCGGGGGACAAGAAACAGGAAGAAAGAGTGAGAGAAAGTCGGAGCGAAAGAGTACAACAGGGGTCGCTACCACCCGCTGCCGGAGCCTCGTGGAGCTTTAGGTGTTTTCGCTCAATAAACACACACAACGCCCGGTCTGGGAACTGAAACCGCGATCCTTCGACCGCGAGTCCGCTTCCCTAACCATTGGGTCATTGCGCCTCCACTGTTGCTGCTGCTCATGCTGTTGCTGTTTTTGTTTAACACCAGGTCAAACCTGATCGAGCAG
>NW_021832662.1:0-5000 GCF_006345805.1 Octopus sinensis | reverse complement strand
TGTGATTTGTTGTGATGCTCTGATGGTTATTGTATGGAAAGTGTTCTGCGTAGGATGTGTGCAGTGCCTAGTAGTGCAATTTTCTGTATGTTATATGTGTTTGTAAGTCCTGGTGTTTTTGTTATGTATTTGTCTGAATATTTTTTATCATGCCTAATGCACCTACTATGATAGGAATTGTTTCTGTTTTTAGATTCCACATTCTGGTTACCTCTATTTCCAGGTCTTTGTATTTTGAAAGTTTCTCCAATTCTTTTAGAGACACGTTGTCATCTGCCGGTATTGATACATCAATTAGAAAGCATTGTTTTCTTCATGATCTCTGACAACTATATCTGGTCTGTTGGCCTTAATTTCTCTATCTTTGTCGGCATATCCCAGAGTATTGTTGCTTTCTCGTTTTCTGTGACCTTTTCTGGTAGTGCCTATACCATCTTTTTTCTGTTGTTATTCCATAATGTTGGCATAGCTTCCAATGTATGTAGGTCCCAACTCTGTCATGTCTATGAATATATTCCTTCTTAGCCAGGACTGGGCAGCCAGAGATAATATGATTTATTGTTTCTTGTCCATCTCCACATATTCTGCAGTTACTTGGTATATTCTTTTCATTACATGTTTTTGGTAATTCTTTGGTGGAAGCTTTGGTCTTGTGCTGCAATCAAAATCCCTCTGTCTCTGCTTTGAGTCCTGAGCTTGTCAACCATTGCTGGGATTTTTCTTTGTCTACTTCTTTTGCATTTAGTTTAGTCCAGTATTTACCATGAAGGGGCTTTTCTTGCCATCGTTTTATCATGGCTCTTTGCTGTTCTAGTTTTAGTTTGGATTTCATTTGTTTTATAGCTTTTGTTGTTTCTTCTTCTTCTTCTTCTTCTTCTTCTTCTTCTTCTTCTTCTTCTTCTTCTTCTTCTTCTTCTTCTTCTTCTTCTTCATATTTGTTAGGTGGTATGATTTCTTGTTTGTATTTGTCAGCTATTTGTCAGCTAAGTAGATATTTTTGCAGTCCTATGGTGGTTATTTTATAGTAGTTTCCCAGCTGTATAAGGCCGCTACCACCTTCTATACGTTGTATATATAGTCTTTCTATGTCAGATTTTGGGTGATGCATCCTAGATCCTGTCATTATTTTTCTTGTTTTCCTATCTATTTTGGTCAGTTCATTTAGTGTCTAGTTAAGGATATTGTAGCTGTAACTTATAACTGGGACAGCTAAAGTGTTAATACCTATTATCTTGTTTTTAGCATTGAGCTCTGTTTTTAGCATTGATCTAACTCGTCTATGATATTCTTTTTTTATTTTCTCTTTCATTTCTGTGTGTTTTGTCTTATCTAGTTCATGGATTCCTAAGTATTTGTAAGTTTGGCTTTGGTCTAATTCTTTTATTTCATTGGTTTTATCTAGTGTGATGTTGCTACTCTTAACTAGTTTTCCTCTTTTCAGGGTTACTTTGGCGCATTTTTCTAATCCAAATTTCATATTTATTTCTTTGGTAAATCCATGAAATGTCTTTAATAGTGTTTCCAGCTGTTTGTCATTTGCAGCGTATAGTTTTAGGTCATCCATATATAAAAGGTGGCTGATCGTTTTGCCGTAACATTTATATCCGCATCCAGTTCTATTTAGCATATCAGATAGAGGTGACAGTGCCAAGCAGAATAGGAGCGGAGGGAGCGTGTCTCCCTGGAATATTCCTCTTCTAATGGGGATAGCTTTGGTTTTCATGAGTCCCTCTTTTGTTTGGAACTGTAGCACTGTTTGTCATTTATTCATAGAGTGTCCTATGTATTTTATAATTGTTGCTGCTACTTTGTTAATGGCTAGTGTTTCGAGGATCCATGTGTGGGGGATGCTATCAAATGCCTTTTTGTAGTCGATCCAGGCCATACTGAGGCCTTTCTTCTTTCTGTGGCTGTCTTCAGTTATGGCTTTATTGATCATTAGTTGATCTTTACAGCCATATGAGCCTTTGCGGCATCCTTTCTGCTCTTCTGGAAACAGGTTGTTTTCGTCCGGGTGCTTGTTCAATCTTTGCGATATCACTGCAGTAAATGCCTTGTACATTGTAGGTAGACAGGTTAAAGGTCTGTAGTTTTCTGGTTTTGCTGTCTCATTTGATTTGGGAATTAAGATGGTTTTCCCCTTCGTGAGCCATTCAGGCATTGTCTCTGGCTCTGCTATTATGTTGTTAAAGTTTTCAGCCAGCTTTTTGTGCATTCCTGTTAGATATTTCAACCAGAAGTTGGGGATCTGGTCATGTCCAGGTGCCTTCCAGTTGTTTAGTCTTTGCAGTGCCTGGGTGACCTCTTCAGTTGTTATGGTGGTCCAAAGTTGCTCAGATGCTGAGTTTGTTGTTTTAATAGTCCTTTTGTTTTTTGGTTGTTCGTTTGCCGACCATATTTCTCTCCAGAATTCTTCCACTTCTTCTGCCGTTGGTGCTGCAGTGATTTCTATTTTATTTTTGCCAAGTTCTTGGTAGAACTTTTTGGGGTTGGAGTTGAAAATTTAATGAAAATTTAATGTTTATTGAGTAGTAATAGAAATGGCTGTAAGTGAAGATGACCAGTTTACTGCTAATAATAAGCAATTATTAACTTCAGAATCTCTATCTATCTATCTATCTATCTATCTATCTATCTATCTATCTATCTATCTATCTATCTATCTATCTATCTCTATCTCTCTCTCTCTCTCTCCTCTCTCTATATATATAGCTATATATATATAGATTACATAGTTAATCAAACATGAAACACCAAGAGAAAACACAACAACGCGAGGACGTGGGACAAGTATAGTGTTGTTGGACGCTCAGGAAAAGAAAGAAATAAGGAGGATTTAACGTTTCAAGCGGAGCTCTTCGTCAGAAACATAGGAATAGGAAAGATGCAAAGAAGGAAAGACGCAGGAAAAAACTCGCCAACGGTACACACGCGGTCACATATATATATACATATATATATATATATATAGATAGATAGATAGATAGATAGATAGATAGATAGATAGATAGATAGAGAGATAGAGAGATAGATAGATAGATATCGATAGAGAGAGAGGGTGTGTGTGTGTGTGAAAATGTCCTTTATATAGGTGAAGAAGTGTATACATATATGTATAGATGTATCAGCGATTTTGTGCGGACATGCCTAAATACCCATACAGACACCATATGCAAATACAACTCTAATAAACATAACCATGCATTTCTATACGCATGCCCGCACACACATTCACACACGTAGTTTCGTTACCATATTATTTTTTTCAAGTTCTTTTTTTTTTCCTGACTATTTTAATAAAACATGTCATAACCTGGAGTGATTTATAATTATAATTTTTTCGTTGAGTGTTTTCAGAGAACAAGAATTGACTTGGACAAACTTGCGCGTGTGTGTGTGCGTGTGTGTTTGTGTAGTAATAAAAATTGTATGAACAGCTAAGTGGAGTAGTTCTGTTTTGCTGTCCATGCGAGTTTTATTACCACACACACACACAAATACACACACACATACACACGCGCACACACACACGCGCGTATACATTCACTTGCATATATATATATATATATATATTGAGCGAAAACACCTAAAAGCTCCACGAGGCTCCGGCAGGGGGTGGTGATCCCAGCTGTACTCTTTCACCACTCTTTCTCTCACTCTTTCTTCTGTTGGCCTGGTCGCTTAGCCAACGAGGTGGCGTCATTCGAAGGCTAAAACAATGCGAAAGCATTGTGACCAGCGATGTGTAACAACATCTGATGGTCTGGTCGGTCACGTGATCACGTGATATATATATATATGTAAACATACCTTATTTTATGTTATAGATGATAAAAAAACCTCGCTTTACAGCCACGTTGTTTCAGCCTCAGTCCAACTTTGCGGCATTTACGCAAAGGGCTTCTACTATGGCACTGAGCACGCCGTGTGTGTGTGTGCGTGTGTGTGCGTATGTGTGCGTGTGTGTGCATGTGGTGCATGTGTGCGTGTGTGTGTGTGTGTGTGTGTGTGGTGTGGTGTGTCTGTACATGTCCCCCCCCACCCAACATCGATTGACAGCCTATGTTGGTATCTTTATGTCCTCGTAACCTAGCGGTTCGGCAAAAGAGACCTATAGAATAAGTACAAGGCTTACAAAGAATAAGTCTTGGGGTCGATTTGCTCGACTACAGTCGGTGCTCCAACATGGCCGCAGTCAAGTGAGTGTGTATGTGTGTGCTTGTGTGTGTGCTTGTGTTTGGGAGTGTGTGTGTGAGTGTCTGTGTGAGTGTGTTTTAGTGTGTGTATTAGTGTTGTGTGTGTGTGTATATACACGGATAGATGGATGGTTGCAGTGATTGAGAGAGAGAAGGATGGAGGGAAGTAGGCACAATCGAAGTATATGTACATTGGATGTAGATACACAGAATGGTAGACAAATGCTCGACAGATGTGTTTGTGCCATTGTATGTATGTATTATATTAATATATATATATATATATATAATATATATATATATATAGGAAACGTTAAAAAAAAACACAAACTGGACAAGAACGTGAAACATTTAGAAGACGGCAAAAAAAACACACAGAAGCTCTCAGTCATCAGTCAAGAACCAGATCATCTTCGCAATTTCGGCTGATTAATCTTGAGATTGCTCCAATCTGGGCAGCCAACCAAGGGAAATCTAAGCCAATCGCATTAGATTCCTTGGAAGAAAACCTCGAAAGTATACAACACGGTGACGGAAAAAACGACGATGTTACTCGGAAAAAAAAATTCAAAAATACGTAAAAACAATAAGAAAGCACGGATAAAAATACAAAATAACGTAAAAACAATCATAACAAAACCAGGGAAGTCAGGACAAGCGTCTTCGACAGGACGAGTTGAGTATAGGCTGGCTGTGGTAAAAATGCCTGAAGGCAAACGGAGCACAAACACAATACGTGGGTCACGTCGAAGATATATATATATATATATATATAATATAGACTACTATATATATAGATTATAC
>NW_021832661.1:17500-30719 GCF_006345805.1 Octopus sinensis | reverse complement strand
ATTTCCTTTGCTCTTCTTACATGAATGGAAATTCTTGGTGTATTTCGTATAAGTGTCTCATTACCCCTTTGTTAGTTTTGCAAAGGGTTATGAATTTCATATCATGCAAGTAAAAGATTGGTTCCCCTGCAGAGAGCGTGTAGCCCCCATATTATTTTATTGCATTTTTTTATTGTTTTCATTGGGTCATTTTCTTGATTCTTGAAAACTAATCTGTCTCCCTTCTTTTGCCTCTGCATTATCCCCATCGCCATAAAAGACTGGAGGGATTTCGCTGTGAGTAGGTCCTCGTGGACTTAGGTGTTTTTGCTATGTTCAAGTATGAATTTGATGCGTCTTTATCATTTCTTTCTAAACTCAGACTTGGAGGTTCTCAAATCTCGAGATGCATGAGGCACTCAAACTGCACCAATGATTTCGCGAACCTTCGCTTCTCTCAAACCAACATTATATATTCTGTCAAGCAGTTGCATGTCCCTGTTGATTGCTTGCTACTAATTCATATCTGGGCGTCCTCTCCGTCTCTTTCAATAGGATTTCCATTGAAGGACTTAATTGGTGAGTCTTTCACTTGAAGGTCATATACCTATTTCTTTATTACCCACAAGGGGTTAAACATAGAGGGGACAAACAAGGACGGACATAGGTATTAAGTCGATTACATCGACCCCAGTGCGGAACTGGTACTTAATTTATCGACCCCAAAAGGATGAAAGGCAAAGTCAACCTCGGCGGAATTTGAACTCACAACGTAACGACAGACGAAATACCGCTAAGCATTTCATCCGGCGTGCTAACGTTTCTGCCAGCTCGCCGCCTTTTATATGAAGGTCGTATACCGTGACCCAACCATCTCAGATGGCGTTTACAAACGTAGACGAATGTTGTTGGTTAGTTCATTGACGCAATTCTTGGTCAATGACAAAGTCACAGCATGTAATGCCAAGAATTTTGCGTATATATTTACTCTCAAAGGTGTCCAATCTCATCTCTACTATGTGTATGTTGTACATTGTTGAGTCCACAGGTCCCTAAATATTTCTACGCACGTGTTTCATTTTATTCTCTCATTTCTGTTACTTTATCAAGCAGGATATTAGTCTTATTTATTATATTTCTTTCTATTGTATATATTCTATTTTTATATATATTATATATATATATATTATATATATATATAATATATATACATATATATAAACATATATATATATATATATATATTATATATATATATATCCGTGTGTCTGTCCTTGTTTGTCCCCTCTGTTTATTATTATTATTATTAGTAGTAGTAGTAGTAGTAGTAGTAGTAGTAGTAGTAGTAGCAGCAGTAGTAGTAGTAGCAGCAGTAGTAGTAGTAGTAGTAGTAGTAGTAGTAGTAGTAGCAGCAGCAGCAGCAGCAGTAGTAGTAGTAGCAGCAGTAGTAGTAGTAGTAGTAGTAGTAGTAGTAGTAGTAGTAGTAATTTTTCTTCTTAATTTTGTTTCCGTTTCTTTCCGAGTGTCTTCTCGATACCTAGGGCAAAAATACCCTCTGTGTACATTGATAGGCCATTAAACTAAATAGGTTGGCTTAGCATGTTTTCTAAATCGAATTTTATATTACTTTCTCTAATAAAACCCTGTGCTGTATGTAGCAGTATTACTACGTGTTTATCATCTGCAGCTCACAGCTTGAGGCCTTTCATCTAAAATGATAGTTGACTCACTTCCCATAGCATTTATATTTGAGTCTATTCGTGTTTAAAAAGTCATTTAGAGATATCTATGATGACATAAATGAGAACAGAATAAAATTCTTTTGGAATAGTCCTCGTCAAGTAATTAATTTTTATAATTCCTTTCCTTTTTGTCTGTATTTACGAAACTATTTATTATTTATTCATAACATGTTCAATATATTTTATCATTGTTGCTACATTAGACAAGGGAAATTTTACAAGGATACAAGTACAACGAACTACATCAAAAGTAATTTTGTTGGCTATCTACATTGTGCTCCGAACATTCTTGCTTCTACCGTCTTCATTTATAATTTTGTTTATCAATAATTGATATTCTCAGCCATATTTAGTTTACAGCACCCCTTCTGCTCTTCTAAGAATAGGTTGTATTATCCATAAGGCGGCGTGCAGGCAGAAACATTAGCACGCCGGGCGAAATGCTTAGCGGTATTTCGTCTGCCGTTACGTGCTGAGTTCAAATTCCACCGAGGTCGACTTTGCCTTTCATCCTTTCGGGGTCGATAATTAAGTACCAGTTACGCACTGGGGTCGATATAATCGACTTAATCCGTTTGTCTGTCCTTGTTCGTCCTCTCTGTGTTTAACCCCTTGTGGGTAGTAAAGAAATAGGTATTTCGTCTGCCGTTACGTTCTGAGTTCAAATTCCGCCGAGGTCGACTTTGCCTTTCATCCTTTCGGAGTCGATTAAATAAGTACCAGTTAGGCACTGGGGTCGATGTAATCGACTTAATCCGTGTGTCTGTCCTTGTTTGTCCCCTCTGTTTAGCGCCTTTTGGGTAGTAAAGAAATAGGTTGTATTATCCAGATGTTTATTATCCATGATATTGTTGCAGTTGCGGCATATTTAGCCTGCACGAAGGTATGTTAGGGGTCTTTATTTTTTAGGGCTAGCTATATTTATCTTTGGCTTAGCCAGTAGATGGTTTTTCTTTAAAGTCAGTCAGGTGATAACGTTTGGCTTGTTTTTACAACTTCAGGGCTAATTCTTGTGTTATTATGGTATCCTTCTTGTATCCAGATGCTGTGTCTGTTGTCTTGAGCAATCTCATCTGTGTCGATTCCATCACTGTTCATATTCACCCAGGGAAATCCTGAACTCTATGGGTTTCTATTTTAGGTTTGCCTAATTCCTGTTAAAATCGTTTTACGTTGCACTCAAAATATTTGTTTTGTACAAAGAATTGTTGTCGCTTTTCATACTGACGGATTCTTTGCGATTTAACTTGAATCTCTTATTCCAGGTGTTCTTTGATAAAACTATTTTTAATCCTATTGTTGTTATAATATATTTCTGGAGCATTCCGCTCTTTCTCATATATTGAAGGGTTGTCTCTATGTTAATTCAACATTAAAGATCTTCTTCCTATTATTATTATTATTATTATTATTATTATTATTATTACTATTATTATTATTATTATTATTATTATTATTATTATTATTATTATTATTATTATCATTATTCAGTAGTTTTATTTTTATAGCGTGCTTTCACTTCACTACCGAGCGCAGCTCTGTGTGCCTTGGGTATGTGCTGTGATTTGTTGTGATGCTCTGATGGTTATTGTATGGAAAGTGTTCTGCGTAGGATGTGTGCAGTGCCTAGTAGTGCAATTTTCTGTATGTTATATGTGTTTGTAAGTCCTGGTGTTTTTGTTATGTATTTGTCTGAATATTTTTTTATCATGCCTAATGCACCTACTATGATAGGAATTGTTTCTGTTTTCAGATTCCACATTCTAGTTACCTCTATTTCCAGGTCTTTGTATTTTGAGAGTTTCTCCATTTCTTTTAGAGACACGTTGTCATCAGCCGGTATTGATACATCAATTAGAAAGCATTTTTTTCTACATGGTCTCTGACAACTATATCTGGTCTGTTGGCCTTAATTTCTCTGTCTGTGTGTATCGGCATATCCCAGAGTATGGTTGCTTTCTCGTTTTCTGTGACCTTTTCTGGTGTGTGCCTATACCATCTTTTTTCTGTTGTTATTCCATAATGTTGGCATATTATTCCATAATGTTGGCATATTATTATTATTATTATTATTATTATTATTATTATTATTATCATTATTATTATCATTATTATCATTATTATTATCATTATTATTATTATTATTATTATTATTATTAGTTGACGTGCTGGCAGTGTTGTTAGTACGCCGCGGAAAATGCTTAGCGGCATTTCGTCCGTCTTTATGGTCTGAATTCAAATTCTGGCGAGGTCGAATTTGCCTTTCATCATTTCGGGGTCGATAAATTAAGTTCGAGTCGAGCACTGAGGCAGATATAATCCGCCAAACTATCAGGCCTTGTGCTTTCAGTAGAAAGGATTATTATTATTATTATTATTATTAGTAGTAGTAGTAGTAGTAGTAGTAGTAGTAGTAGTAGTAGCAGCAGCAGCAGCAGCAGCAGCAGCAAGGTGTGGCAGTAGTAGTAGTAGTAGTAGTTGTAATTTTTCTTAATTTTGTTTCCGTTTCTTACCGAGTGTCTTCCCGATACCTAGGGCAAAGATACATTCTGTATACAGTGATAGGCCATTAAACTCAACACAGCAGATTGTTCATTTGTAAAATCAAACGAAGTTAAGTAGAAAACATATTTACATAGAAGTAAATATGTGACGTACCAGTTAAAGCACTCTTTTGGACTTCTTGCAGGAATGATAATTCAGAAATCATTCTCAAATAATTTTCAGTTATTTAGTCTTCTAACTGGTTGGATAATCTGGGTTCGACTTTTTAAGACTATGCATGTTATGTATGTTATGTGTTTAGTATGTCGTGCGCTGCTCTTAGGCATTTCTAACATCTATATTTATTATAAGGCGGCGAGCTGGTAGAAACGTTAGCACGCCGGGCGAAATTCGTAGCCGTATTTCATCTGTCGTTACGTTCCGAGTTCAAATTCCGCCGAGGTCGACTTTGCCTTTCATCCTTTCGGGGTCGATAAATTAAGTACCAGTCACGCACTGGGGTCGATGTAATCGACTTAATCCCTTTGCCTGTCCTTGTTTGTCCCCTCTGTGTTTAGCCCCCTGTAGGTAGTACAGAAATATATATTTATTATATGTGTGTGTGCGTGCATGCGTGTTTATGTGTATGTGGGTGTGTATGTATGTGTGAGCGTATGTATGTGTATGTATGTGAGTGTACATGTGGTGGCTCTATCGTCGTAAATCACAAATGAGAGTTCAGCGAATAGTTGCTGGACAACCTGTACGGATGATGATTTTATCAATGATCAAATATCTGTATTGCTCATTCCTTCCGTAAAATTGACATTGGCTGTACAGGTGCGCGGTGTGCTACACGTCAGATGTCGAAGTGATCATAAGGCGGCGAGCTGGCAGAAACGTTAGCACGCCGGGCGAAATGTTTAGCGCTATTTCGTCAGCCATTACGTTCTGAGTTCAAATTCCGCCGAGGTCGACTTTGCCTTTCATCCTTTCGGGGTCGATAAATTAAGTACCAGTTACGCACTGGAGCCGATGTAATCGACTGAATCCGTTTGTTTGTCCTTGTTTGTCCCCTCTGTGTTTAGCCCCTTGTGGGTAGTAAAGAATTAGGTATTTCATCAGCCGTTACGTTCTGAATTCAAATTCCGCCGAGGTCGACTTTGCCTTTCATCCTTTCGGGATCGATTAAATAAGTACCAGTAGAAAATTGGGGCCGATATAATCTACTTAGTCCGTTTGTCTGTCCTTGTTTGTCTCCTCTGTGTGTAGCCCCTTGTGGGCAGTAAAGAAATAAGACGTCGATGTGATGAGGAAACAACGAGGAATATGGTGTTTTAGTCTGGAATAGACCGCACCGCCCGGTCAGGGAATAGAAACCACGATCTTGCAATCTTGAGTACGACGCCATAACTAGTAGGCTATGGATACGTATACACATGAATATGTATCACTTTCTTTGACAGATCACGAAGGAAGAGATTCTCCGGCATACTGCTCTGCTTACTATAGTGGAAATCGCCATTGGTAAAAATTTAAGTTGTGGGGACACGTTCACAGGATGGACAATAGCAGACTCCACAAGCAGCTCTTTTACTCCCAAAGATGCAAGGGGAAATGAAACCATTGAGGGGAGAGTCTGAGTTCCAAGAATACTACAGGAAGAAATATGAAGAGAAAAGGAATTGATCGTAATAATTGGCAAATTCGAGCGAAAAACCGACTAGTATGGAGAAATTTTATCAAATCATGACAACGCCATGAACAATCATAGTCGCGCCGACTGACAGCTGATAAATTCGTCTGTATGTGTGTGTGTGTGTGTGTGTGTGTGTGTGTGTGTGTGTGTGTGTGTGTGTGTGTGTTGTAATTTACGAACAAATGGTGGGACGATGGAAATAAGATAAAGAATACAGTATGTTATGTATGCATCTGCTATGTATATATATACTATTAAAGAAATACCTAAGAAAAGTGAAGTTCTTTTTTTGTTTCGATGCCTCAAACCATTTTAAGTCAACTGTACTCTTGTAAGATATTTCATTCATGGTTTGGCGTATTTGTATATAGAAGTATATACATATCATACACACACACACATATATATATATATATAAATATATATATATATATATATATATATATATATATACAAATATGCATATATATATGTATGTATATATATACATAAATATATATGCACATGCATATTTATGGTTATCTATATTAAAGTATATGTGTGTGTATACATGTATACATATTCACTCACATAGAATCCCACATACGCACAAACATACATGCATTCATACACGCATACAATCGCTCGAATGCACGCACAAACACACACACGCACGCACTCACACATGCACTCACACGCACACGCGCGCATTCATACATAACACATTTATATCATACATATATATCATACCTTTCCGTCACTTATTATTTTACACGATGCAGATAAATTTTTGGTTCATTTTCTTCTTTTTTTTTGGCCTTAAGTGAAATATGATGGAAGTGAAAGATAGGAGGCGATTGTAAAGCAAAATTTCGGTTGAAGAATTTCTCCTGTTTATATATATTCTTCCCATTCTGACAGATGAGAATCTAAGGCATTGGAGTGAGGTAAGGTTAGCCTGGACTAGTTTAGTTGGTCTACGATAAGATCTTAACACATGAATGTTTATAGTTTATTGATATCAGTTGATTCTTCCAGCTGTCTTTCCGGATGTTGTTGTCGCGCCATGTTGCTTCCGGTGAAGAAAATGATTTTGAGTTGAAACGATATATATATACATACATACATATATATGTATATATATATATATATATATATATATATATAAATATATATATATATATATATATATTATATATATATATATCGTTTCAACTCAATATATATGTATTTATATATATAATATATATATATTATATATATACATATATATATATATATATATATATCTATATATATATATATATATATATAGATATATATATATATATATATATATATCGTTTCAACTCAATATATATGTATTTATATATATATATATGTATATATATATGTATATATATATATATATATGTAACATCTATATATATACACACACATATATATATATATATATATGCCTATATACATTACTTACACACACACACATACACGCAAACACACGCACATGCACACACATGTATGTATATATGTATGTATGTATGTATATGATATATTTGTGTTTATTTGCTTCTCTCCTTTTCATGTTTGCATATATATTCTACACTGATGTGATGTGTGTGTGTGTGTGGTAGTGCGTGTGTTTTGTGTGTGGATGTCTTCGTGGTGTTTACGTTTCCTTGAAACTGCTCTGCACATGCATGCTTGTAGAGAGACGAAGAACGAAAAAAGGAAGAAAGAAAGAAGGGGAAAAGAAAGAGAAAAGAGGATTAAGACAAAGTGATAAGGATTGAGTCATGTGGATAAACGTCTATAAAAATGAAGAAGGGTGTATAAATAGAATAACATACGCACGAATCGTTACGGTATGAGTGTGTGTCTGTGCTTGCCTGTGTGTGCGCCTGTCTCTGTCTCTGTGTACACATACGCATATGCATATATATACATATATATGTGTGTGTGTGTGTGTGTGTGCGTGTGTGTGTGCACATATGTATGTATATATATATATATATGTATATACCGATACACTATAGACACACATCCACACCCCACCATTCACCCTTCCCGACTCACTCCATAGCACGCGTTTTCACCTGACCCGTGACTGATTGACCGTTTCTCTTCTACTCTCTCCTTAATTTATCTTCAGCCTTCACTCAGATACTTTACTTTACTTATATGTTTTTTTCCGATGAAGTACTTCGCGCGAAACGTTAAAGCTTCTGATTTTGAATTTTGAGCTTTAGACGAATAGAGTTTTTGTAAGGAACTGAATATAAATATAATATTTATAGCTATAATTGTGACTTGGTCATAATTATAAGCATTCTTCTTCTATGTTTGGTCATTGATATATTCAGAACTAATAATCGTTTATAACATATCTTCCGTTATGTATTTTTACATTACTTTTTAATTTGATATATATATTATGCTCTCTCTAGTTTCAGCTCAGAGCTGTGGCCATACTGATGCACCGCCGTTTTGTTACACTATTATTACTAAGAGCCTCCTCTAATATATGACACTTGGTGAAGCATGGAATTTGATATAGCTACCCTCATTTGCACCTCTTGCTGTGAGGTTGGTTCATCTGGGATTCTCAACAGTAAGAGGTCCAGCTTTGATTTAAAAACCCCTACATTTACTGTGTGCAAGTTCCTCAGACTCTTTGGGAGAATATTATAAAGCTGTGGGCCCTTGAAATCCAAGCTGTTGCAGTAACTCGTCCCGAAACGTGATGGCATTTCTGCGACCTTTGTAACTATGCAGTGTCGTCCCGTTCTGGCATATATATATATATATACATATATATATATATAATATGCATGGCGGATTTCTTTCAGTTCTAGCTCCCAAATCCACCCACTAGGCTTTGGTCGGCACGCAGTGGGACTGAACCCGGAACTATGTGGTTAGGAAGCAAACGTTTTACCATGCACGCACACACACACACATCCATGCATATATATATATAATATATATATATATATATATATATATATATAAGTAGGTGAATGAATTATCCTAGTATTGATAATTCGGTTAATCGATACCTGGGTAGCAAATTCACGTCAGAAAACACGGTTGAAGACGGCATAATGCACCCTTTATTCCTTCGGAATTAAGAATATGCAGTCTTCGAAACATATGTTGAAAGTAAAGGAATTTTGTTAAAATCTTCGTTCGACTCCATTCTTTCATTTATATATATATATATACTGTATTTCTTTACTGGGGTTTAAGATGCGCATACGACGCACTTCTAATTTACAAGGATATTTGTGGAAAAAAGAGATGCTATTCGGTATGTTTTTTATCTTTAGAAATCACAGATATCCTTATCGCAGCTTTTAGCATTGAGTGTGAACAATAGATTTGCTGAATACCTAAATTCCAAAACGGCTTTCGTCAATTTATCTAAGTATTTAATACTTTTAGCCGTACCCACTTAAGAATTCCCACACTGAGAATGTGCTTACAGCAACTAGAAGCTTTTAGCTGATCTTGTTTCCTCCAAATCCTTTCACTTGTTGATGACAGCTTAAAATATTGCGTAACTACTCTAAACGTTTTCATAAGCTTTAACACGATGTTGAAAATTGTACGATGACGGGTATATCATAAGAGAGATCAGTCTCTGTTGTATCCTTGCAGCGTCACCTTGTCTGGTTTCTGTGACTAAAGAGGAGATAACTATTCCGAAATACAAAGCACCCCGCATGCTGGTCAGGTGGCACTGCGAGCCGATTCACTGTATTTATAAGTATTAGTATACAGTGACAAATTTCCTCCATGACAAAACCCAATGAATGGCTTTCATAGGGGATCGGATATGCGTCAAGCAGATTTCAACTGGTAACAAGTTTGTATTTAAAGAAATCACTGCGTAGCGCATTTTATTGGGTTGTCCGGAAAGTTCGTGCCGATTTTTAAAGGAAAGAAAAAGCTCAATGAATACTTGCCATTACATTTTTAATCAACCAAATATGAACCATTTTGTTGCACAATGCGTCTCCATCTTTCCTTTAACTTGAAAATACCCTCTTCCCAGAACTGAGGTGGTTTCATGGTAAACAATTCATCAAGGTATCTTTTTATGTCATCCAAAGAATTGAAATTTTTACTATTAAGACTATTCTTCAGAGACCTGAATAAGTGGAAATCCGAAGGAGCAGTATCTGGTGAATATGGAGGATGGAGTGACACATCCCAGCCGAGCTGCAACAATTCTTGTCTGGTTCCCAAAGCATCGAGTGCCGAAAATGAACTTTCTTATTTTCTATTTTAAAGGGTTACAGAATTAACACAGGTTATAGGAACATAAACCTTCTTCCACGAAAAGATAGCTTAAACTGTGCTCTAAATGGAGGTGTAGTCAAATCCTATTTTATGGACTCAACCATGTTCTAAAATAAGTCGAAAGTTAAGCTACTATAAATCGGCACGAACTTTCCGGACAACCCAATATAATCAATGATATAGCAATGCTATCGTTAGATTCTGAGTCGTACTGAATAAAAATTATATGTAACGGCAATACCGACATCCAACCTCCGAAAAGAGCAGCTGTGCGTGTGTGGCTTGATTTCATTTTGATAAAGAGAATTTCCACCCGGATGTGAAAGTCGTATTTTTAGCTTTGATGTTTTCACTGGCCGCAATCTTACACAAAGAAGTAATACTATCTCTATGAGTTTTTCGTCTGCTAGTTATAGTATGGCTTTCTGGCGAATGAATTTGTTGTCAACATTCATGTAAACTTTGTAAATCATCTTTTATTTACCGGTAGATAATATATAAATGTTTCTTCAAAGAGATAATGTTGTTATGATGCTGAGGAAGCTTGTTCAATGAGATAACGTGAGCTTCCTGCTGCGTTCAAATATACTGCAAACCATTATTCAGGGCTTCGACAAATTTGTTTCAAGTTTGTTCGCAACGTTAAATTTCTTTTCATTATGGGCTATTTGGTTGAGAACCCTCAATCGTACAGATCGAAAATCTAACATATTCCACTCGAAAATCTTCTAAAATATTCCACTCGAAACTCTTCTAACATATTCTACAAAATCATTTCACATTAATACACTTCACGTGAATTGAAATTTCTAAAAACGTTTTCGAATTTATAAATTTTGGCATCTATATTCAAATCTGCTGCTTCCCTGATCAGAATTAAAATTTTTATTGAAGAACTTCTGGTATCTGTTCTCCAAGATTCTAGATGAAATAACATAAGAATGATCATTTAAAAGGTGATTACAATGGCGGTGCTCAAGCAAAGCCATATTCTTTGGGCTAAAACATATAAAAGTATAAGATAAGATGAATAAAAATCTAGAAACTTAAAAGATAAAGAAACTTAATTCTTCAGAGAACTTTCTCGATTTCGAAGCAGAATTTTCTTTTAATTTGACACAAACCCAAATCAGATAGCAGCTTCAACGTAATAAATGTATTGTGTGCGATGTTAATGTTTAATGAAATTATAAAAGAAACTTTAGTAGGTAGAGACATCCTCTATGACTGGAAGATAAATAGTATTACAAAAACAACGTAATTCCTGATGTTTATTTTGAATAAAAGGAAACGAAGATAAGAAGCTCCAACCGAATTATCTCTTATCTCTTAATTCCCTCTACTGATGTCACCGGATGCTATTCAGTAAGGTTTATGACTTCCGGTTAAGACACAAACAACTACAAGCTTTTAACATTTGATATTTCTGTTTCTTTCCTGTTATGAAATCAAATAATTTAATTTACAAGAATTTAGTTAAAAAAACACCTTTTGTGGGTGTCTGCTGTTAGGTAAAGGGATACTTGAAAAAGAAAGGGCCCTTGATATTTGAGAAGCTTATGGAGAAACAAGTCCCTTAACATACTGAATGGAAAGGGCAATAATGAAAAGACGGAGTGAGGGAGTCTATGAGTACCTCAGGCAAACGTACTAGATGTTCCCGAGTCTAATCTTCTCCAAGTTATACCAAGGAAAATTGAACTCGGTGCTAAAATTTGATTAAGCAAACGGCAATATTACGGTACACTTGATTTGGGTAACAACGATTTATTAATCTATAAATTTATCTAGGCTGACTGGATTGAGATTTGTGTCATGGCTACGAATTCAATGCAATACTGGTAAAGCATAGGAACCGCCGACCATTCCACTAATTATTTGTATTATGATGACCACTTGGTTAGCGATAATCTCTCGGGAGATTAGTAAAACTATTGAAATGAACTCAGGTTTTAGGTCGACTCAGCTATGGCCTGTTACACACATTTGTCGAACTGTGAATACAAATTTACCTACGTTTCTTTCAAACTGTGTGTTTATTGGGTTACGCACATGCAATTTGATTATTTGTTTTAAAACATTTATTTTTTTCCATACATTTGCCCAGATAACTTATTTTAGATATACCGATACAGATGCAGACATAGATGTGTAGTTGAGAAATTCGGTTCGTAACCATGCGGTTTCGAATTCAGTTCCGCTGTGCCGCACTTTAGGTGCAAGTGGCTTCTACTATATCCCCGGACCGACTAATTCTTTCTGAGCGAATTTGGTAGACACAAATTGTGTTCAACCCTGTCGTACACTTAGTCATCACATACATACATATATATATATATATATATATATATAGATATATATATATATATACACATATATATATTAATATATTTATTTATATACATATGTATATATATAAATACATATATACATATATATACACATGTATGTATATATAATATATATATATATACATACACATATATATATAATATATTTATTTATATACATATGTATATATATAAATATATACATACATATATATACACATGTATGTATATATATATATATATGTGTGTGTGTGTGTGACCTCGTGAGTACCGCTGGCGATTTTTTTTTCTCTGTCTTCCCTTCTCGGGATCTTTCCTTCTCCTATGTTTCCGACGAAGAGCTCCGCCAGAAACGTTAAACCCTCCTCCTTCCCTTCTTTGCTGAGCGTCCAATAATACTTTATTTGTTCCACGTCCTCGCGTTGTTGTGTTTTTTTTTTTGTGTTTTCTTGTTTGGATTAACTATATATATATATATATATATATATATATATATATAATATATATATATATACACATATATATTAATATATTTATTTATATACATATGTATATATATAAATACATATATACATATATATACACATGTATGTATATATAATATATATATATATATACATACACATATATATATTAATATATTTATTTATATACATATGTATATATATAAATATATACATACATATATATACACATGTATG
>NW_021832661.1:0-15000 GCF_006345805.1 Octopus sinensis | reverse complement strand
TGTATTTATCTCAGAGGGACGGAGGGAATCTTAGCGATTCGGACGCAAGTACTTCATCAGATGAAAAGTTTACAAGAAAAATAAAGAGAAAATACGAATGAGAAGAGAGAGACGGAAAATGGGTTGGGGTTATGCACCAGGTTGGGATGCTATATGAAACTACTATATCTTGGATTATTCGTCGATTCGTGAGTAATATTTCCATTAAAATGCCACCTGTCATCTTTTCTGCAACAGGTATTTTATGTGAGATGAGAAATGTGGATTTAAGTGTCCTGTCCTGTCAAAAGTGGACACGGGTTCAACATGCACCAACTGGTAACTCATGAACATTCATTTCGCCACCACTTCAGCTGTGTGCTGGGGACATTTTAAGCTCTGAAAAAGCTTCAAGTGTCTTTAACTATAGCACCAGGCAGACCAAAACCTCGTGAGTGAATTTCGTAGACAAGAACTGAAAGAAGCCATTCATATACATGCATAATACATATCTATTTCTTTACTACCCACAAGGGGCTAAACACAGAGGGGACAAACAAGGACAGACACATGGATCAAGTCGATTGCATCGACTCCAGTGCGTAACTGGTACTTATTTAATCGACCCCTAAAGGATGAAAGGCAAAGTCGACCTCGGCGGAATTTGAACTCAGAACGTAACGGCAGGCGAAATACCGCTAAGCATTTTGCTCGGCGTGCTAACGTTTCTACCAGCTCGACGCCTAATATATACATAAACACACATAAATACATAATACATACATATACACACATAAACACACACACACATACACACATTCGATTAAGATTCCAGTTTGAGAGAGTTCAGCTAACACATTCAATCCTAGTACATTGAAATCTGGCACCTATCATTCACAGTTTCTTTATCAACACCCGCTCTAAGATGGTGTACAAGCGAGAACGAAGACACAACCTTCAACTACGCGACAATGACCCAACAAACATACATACATACACATGCGCTTCCATTTTTTCTTCATTTACACTCTACGTGCAACACATACGCCATTTTAGAGCTAATTGACTGCTATTTCTCGCAACTTGAGCAAGTGTGCAGAAGCTCACACTTCGGCAAAGTATTCTTGTTGCTGTTGTTTAATTGCAGTTTCCGGTCTTTTATTTTCATACATTTTATAACTAGAGTTACATTCCTTTCTAGAGATAGAGAATTGAGGGCAGACTGAGTGTTATTTACAAAACATGCCGTGGACATCAAAATTAAACTCAAACAAAATATAAAATAACCATGAAGAAAACAAGAAGGACGGGAATGTATTAACACACAGTATTTCTTGCTACCATATTTTTTCCTAGTTTATTTCGGAGTTCATATAAATCATCTTACCCGATAACCGTGGTGTTATGTAATATTTGTACTTGGTCATGTTTTCTTCGTTTCAGCGATAAGAGTTGATAAGACAGCAATTTCGTTTCTTTTCAAAATACCAAGGATATGTGATACAGAAGATTTTTTCAGTTTTATCTCGTCTCTGTGGCTGAGTCTTCAAGAAGCTTGCTTACCAGCAATGTGGCCTTGGATTCAGTCCGGCTGTGCGGCACCGTGAGCAAGTTCTTTAACTGTAGCACTTGGCAGGCCAAAGCCTTATAAGTGGATTTGATAGGCAAAAACTGGAGAAAGCTCTCTCAAACGCATACATAAATACACAGATACATACATACATATATGAATACATGCACACATATAAATATATATATACTCTTTACTCCTTTACTTGTTTCAGTCGTTTGTCTGTGGCCATGCTGGAGCACCGCCTTTAGTCGCGCAAATCGACCCCAGGACTTACTTTTTGTAAGCCTAGTACTTATTCTATCGTCTCTTTTGCCGAACCGCTAAGTTACAGCGACGTAAATACACCAGCATTGGTTGTCAAGCGATGTTGGGGTGACAAACACAGACACACAAACATAGTATCGATACACAAAATGCTTAGCAGTATTTTGTCTGTCTTTACGTTCTGAGTTCAAATTCCGCCGAGGTCGACTTTGCCTTTCTTCCTTTCGGGGTCGATTAAATAAATACCAGTTACGCACTTGGGTCGATGTAATCGACTTAATCCGTCTGTGTGTTCTTGTTTGTCCCATCTGTATTTAGCCCCTTGTGGGTATTAAAGAAATAGGTATTTCGTCTGCCGTTACGTTCTGAGTTCAAATTCCACCGAGGTCGATTTTGCCTTTCATCGTTTCGGGGTCGATAAATTAAGTACCAGTTGCGCACTGGAGTCGATGTAATCGACTTATTCCCTTTGTCTGTCCTTGTTTGTCCCCTCTATGTTTAGCCCCTTGTGGGCTATATAGAAATAAGAAACGTTAGCACGCCGGGCGAAATGGTTAGCGGTATTTCGTCTGTCTTTACGTTCCGAGTTCAAATTCCGCCGATGTCAATTTTACCTTTCATTCTTTCGAGGTCGATAAATTAAGTACCAGTTGCGTACTGGGGTCGATCTAATCGACTGGTCTCCTCCACAAAATTTCGGGCCTTGTGCCTAGAGTAGAAAAGGATATATACATATGTGATAGTTTCTTTATTTTTCACTCTCTCTCTCTCTCTCTCTCTCTCTATATATATATATATATATAATATATATATATTATATATATATATATATATATATATATATATATATATATATATATGCGACAGGCTTCTTCCAGTTTATATATATATATATATATATATATATATATATATATGCGACAGGCTTCTTCCAGTTTTCGTCCAGCAAATCCACTCAAAAGTCTTTGGTAGCCCCGAGATTATTGTAGAAGACACTTGCCCAAGATTCCACATAGTGGAACCGAACCCAGACACAAACTTCCTATAACACAGCCACGCCTGCACCTAAAGACGTTAAACAATTTATATAAATCTTATACATCATACGTTTTGTAAGTGTTGTAGCTGTTCTTCGTTCCTCTTTCGTATTCGTCCTGCTGATATTGCTCCTGCTGTTGGCTTTTACCATGGCTTAAAGTAAATGCTGATCCGGGAATTATCAAAGAGTTCAGGTAGACAATGTGTTCTCTAGCCTTCTGGTTGAAACTCATTTTATACGGTAGTTCTACGCATTTCCTATCGACTTGCTAAGATTAACCACCAAATGTCCCTCAAATTATACCTTTGCACCTTGAAATAAAGAATATTATTGTATCACGGCTCATATGTTGTTGGAATGTTTGAAGGATGTTTGAAGGATCTGGTCGGCGTTTGTGAGAAATGCAGCATTGAGGATGAATGAAGCCAGCTCATCCTACCCCGGGTGAATTCTGACTCAAGACAAGAAGAAGACATGTATTGTTGCAAAAAAAAATGGTTCTTTATGAAAACGTTGAAGTATCTTCAGACTGGTGATCTGACCAGAACCTTTCCAAAGAAGCGGACTCTGCTAAAGATAAGAGAAATGGGATAAGGATTGTTCCCAGGTCATATAAACTCATAGGAACGGTTTATTGTTTCCGTAGCGCGTATACTCCCTCCTGGAGGAGACACCAGACAGTAGCAGGATGACTCACTTTTCCCAGCTGAGATAACTAGAGAAACATTAAGTCAAATATTTTCCTCAAGAGCACAACACGTCGACAGGTCCCGGAATGGAAACCGCTATCTAATGATTATGAATCCAAGATCCTAACTACTAATCTACGTGCCTAATCTACGCCCACACACACTAATCAACACAGCTCTACACTGCTGAAGACACTCCAACTGCATTATGACCGTATTAAACCGAACATGTAACGATCCAGTGTAGTCTCCAATATTGATGGATGGAAGCACTCCGTCGGTTACGACGATGAGGGTTCCGGTTGATCCGAATCAACGGAACAGCCTGCTCGTGAAATTAACGTGTAAGTGGCTGAGCATTCCACAGACACGTGCACCCTTAACGTAGTTCTCGGGGATATTCAGCGTGACACAGAGAGTGACAAGGCCGGCCCCTTGAAATACAGGTACAACAGAAACAGGAAGTAAGAGTGAGAGAAAGTTGTGGTGAAAGAGTACAGCAGGGATCACCACCATCCCCTGCCGGAGCCTCGTGGAGCTTTTAGGTGTTTTCGCTCAATAAACACTCACAACGCCCGGTCTGGGAATCGAAACCGCGATCCTATGACCGCGAGTCCGCTGCCCTAACCACTGGGCCATTGCACCTCCAGTCTCCAACATTAGGAATACAAACACCTTCGGTCTACCTAATTTTTCCTGTGCTGTAGCAGGAGAAAGCTTAATGAAGACGGCGCGCAGTGGAATCTACCAATGACCGTGAAATCATTAGGTACACAGCAATACCTGCACTAAACCATTTAGTCCTGTATTCTTATTTTACCATATATATTAACCCTTCGTAAATCTGTTTATGTAATTACATATTTGGTATTGTGAGCAGTTTGCTCTCAATATACTTCACCTTGTTTCAAGATCATAGATTGTACAATCATATTTACCACGTGTTACTCTGATTACTAAAACTACTCGTCTTATATAATTACACTTATTAAGTATATTTACCTCAGCTGGGAGATTCATTATCTCTACGTAACTAGACTTATTACATTCATTAATTTTTTCTTTTCAACTTAGTTACATAAACCTATAATATATACCTTCAGATTTCTCTATGCCTAAGTCCTACACCCTACACTAAATGACCCATGCTTCTCAAATAACAACAATTATTGGCTGCTTTGCCTCACCCACACCCACTCATTACATACCGCAGTTTGTTGCACTAATTAACATTATCACATCTATTCAAATATTCCTATTGATGTTATTGTTATTCTTCTTCTAATTCTTCTTCTTATTATTGTTATTATTATTATTATTATTATTATTATTATTATTATTATTATTGATAATAATACTTCTAATAGTTATTTCTGCTTTATTTTGTTGCGTTCATCAATATCCCTTACCTTGTAAAGCAGCACTTAATAACTTGTTCTTATCTAATAAATAGCATATTTAATAATAATAATAATAATAATAATAATAATAATAATAATAATAATAATAATAATAATAATGCAGGTATATATGAGAATAAGCCAGTCTTTATCACAATGTCGGAAAACAAAATCGTTTGTCAATAAACAAGCAGACAATTTTATCTACAGGAACCAAAGCTATTGAAATACTTCATTCTTTCAACCTTCTTCGAGTTACGAGCTCTACAAATACAAGTTGTTTTAAAAGAGGCATGAAGAGATGAACGGTTAATGCAAAGGCAAAAATAGCGAAAGATAATTCCTTAGAGGGGGAACTGGATGGAATATCTCAAAAGAAAAGATATTGATTGTCAAAGTTCTTCTGTAAGCGGTAAATACTTATGGGGTAGAACATGGATAAACGATTTTAAAAAACCATTAACAAAACTAATTCAAAATCTTTGCTACATTAAGCTTCAGAAAAATGCTGAAGAATTCTTATTAATACGTCAACTGTACTGGAAATTGGGGCGTATGGGATGTTTTATAGTGCAATCATATAGGCAGTAATTCAAACGCTTTCGACATATTTATATATATATATATATATATACTCTTTTACTCTTTTACTCTTTTACTTGTTTCAGTCATTTGACTGCGGCCATGCTGGAGCACCGCCTTTAGTCGAGCAAATCGACCCCGGGACTTATTCTTTGTAAGCCCAGTACTTATTCTATCGGTCTCTTTTGCCGAACCGCTAAGTGACGGGGACGTAAACACACCAGCATCGGTTGTCAAGCAATGCTCGGGGGACAAACAAACCCCACCACACACACATACACATATATATTTACATATATACGACAGGCTTCTTTTAGTTTCCGTCTACCACAACTACTCACAAGGCTTTGGTCGGCCCGAGGCTATAGTAGAAGACACTTGCCCAAGATGCCACACAGTGGGACTGAACCCGGAACCATGCGGTTGGTTAGCAAGCTACTTACCACACAGCCACTCCTATGCCTATATATATATATATATTTTTTTTTTTTTTATACACACATGTATTTATAATATATAAAATGGTAATATATTATATTGTATTGTATACATTATGTATTCGCGTGAATGAAAGCAGGAATGGGAAGGATACTGACGAAGGAGACAGAAAGATGGAATGAAATGTGTTAGGAGCAAAAAAAATTTAACCAACTAAAAACATTATGCAAGCGACAGTGGATAGAGAGTAGAAATGGTATTTGATTGTCCAAAACGGTACCACAGATATGATTTGAGCTGACAGTTCCAGAATTTCAGAATACACACACATACACACACACACACACACACACACACATACAAACATAAGCGAGCAGGCCAACAGAAGAAAGAGTGACAGAAAGTTGTGGAGAAAGAGTACAGCATAGATCGCCACCACCCCATGCCGGGGCCTCGTGGAGCTTTAGGTGTTTTTGCTCAATAAACTCTCACAACACCCGGTCTGGGAATCGAAACCGCGATCCTACGACCAAGAGTCCGCTGCCCTAACCACTGGGCCATTGCGCCTCCACATATGTAATGTAGTTGTGTTAATCAAGCTTACGAAACTTACATAACATTTTACTATTAATTACGCTTTACTGCATATACACTCTACAGTTATATATGTATGTAGGAATGATTGTATGTATATACATATATACACATAGAGGCACACATGTATATGAGGTTTATTTGAAGATCGCCTTGCAAATAGTTTTTCATTCTGAGAGATAAATAAACGTGGTCTTTTCCTGTTCCAATTATGATATCTTTGACGTCACACTAGGCTAAGAGGAGGATTATATCTGCGTGTGATACATCAGCACTGTGAGCATTATGAAAGAAAGGTGCGCGCGAGGAGAAAAACCCAATAGCAATAGTTAAAGGACGAGGTTTAGTCGAGAAGCTGAAAGCTGCCAGCTATGATGAAGCCTTCATATTGACGATGTTCATTAAAGTGCGATGCTCATTTAAGCGATCTGAGGACGAGCCAATAAAAGAATGGATAAAAACTGCTCGCTTAACTTAACCTAAACAGGGTACCAAGTCCAGTGTGTTCTTTATTTCTGTATTCGGAGAAAAAACACAAGTAATCAGAGTAAACAAACCAAACTGATTTTTGGCTTCTAGAACGTCAGAGTGGTGTTAGATGAAACCACTTTGGGAAGAGCCGAACGGAATAATACAATATTTACTAAGGATTTGGTTTGCCTTTTCTATAGATACTGCTGCTCTCTCAAAGGCATGACTGACACAACAGAGTTAATCAAGCAACACTACGGCTTCAGGGTATGAGATCTCTACACGGAGTGAAGCTAGAGTTGACCTACCTATCCAGCTTTCTTAAACACTCTTGTCAGTAACTTGATGTCGTTCCCCCTTGATATTTTCCCTAATTGGAAGTCGGTAAATAACTGGATTTAATCTCTATGAACTGCGATAATAAACGAGCGGAATGAAGCGTTCTATGATGAAGACGTAGACATCTAGATACCTATTTCTTTACTACCCACAAGGGGCTAAACACAGAGAGGACAAACAAGGACAGACAAACGGATTAAGTCGATTATAACGACTCCAGTGCGTAACTGGTACTTATTTAATCGACCCCAAAAGGATGAAAGGTAAAGTTGACCTCGGCGGAATTTGAACTCAGAATGTAGCGGCAGACGAAATACGGCTACGCATTTCGCCGGGCGTGCTAACGTTTCTGCCAGCCCGCCGCCTTGACATCTATATACATCCCGTAGACATCTAGATACCGTGAAGACAAATGACAAGCTCCAAGAATAGAGGAGAGTTAGCAGTTATGGGGCAGAGCTCTAGGCCATTCTGGAAATGATTATTACCACTGAAATAGAAAAAAAATATCCTACTTGATCTATGCACAAAATATGATCTGGTTGTAATAAACATTGTTTTCAGCCTTTTGCAAAGTGCTTTTACAGCCGGTGCCATCCGCGTTCGAAAAGACCTCATCCGAAGGACTACACGCCTAACTGTTAGGACAATATTGCAAACATATGCACAGTGACTGCATATTGATATGCACTGCATGCAATTTATTTGTAAAACAGAAGAATAAGAAAGTCCAGAAGAACTACACAAAAGCAACTGAAAGTTTGCAACTTAGAGCATGAAGTGTTACATACAATTGCATCGTACATTGATAATTCAATCAAAAGTGCGACCAGACATCGTAGGAACTGGCAGAGCAGCTGTCGGTTCTTGCTGGTCACAGTTGTGCAATACACTCTACAAAGTAGCAGCTGCATCAAAAATGCTTCTCAAAATACAGACCTGCTGGCTAGTGTTCTGAAAATGATGTCAAAATAGAACAACTGTTTTCTGAAGCACAGAAGTTCTATCAAGCTATTCTGAATGAATGAGGTACACAGAATTCTACCAGCTGATTCAAAGACGTAAATGCTTTGATATAAAATGGACTGTGGCGCCTGCAAAAAAAGCGACGATGAGACAAGAGATCAAAAATTTTGGCTCTTGTTGATACACATATGAAAATCTTATGGCTCGGTATGTGAGATGGACACGATCCTATGTGAGAAGTAAGGTCAGTTCGCATCTCTACTCTAACATGATGAAGTGATGATTAGGAGAATTTTAGTGCTCTGTTAAGTCGGCCTCAAAGCATTTCTCGTAAAACCCTGCTGGATCTCAAAAATTCCAGAGTATATCAATTTGAAAGCTCCATGGAATAGGAAGAAGAAACTGTCATCGATGAGACAAGATCAAGCTTCCCTATAGATATGAGGCGAGAGGGATTTGCTTATCCACTTCGTCAAAGAATACTAGTAATGCAGTAACCAATCCCAAGATGCCTTCTAAGCGTCGAGTAATTCAGGATTGGTGGGTTACCTGATCCAACTCTAGGTGGTTACCTCCTCGCCATTGAGGAACTTTCATTGTTATGTTCTTTTGTTGGATATCATTCTTATTGTTTTAATTGTGTATTCGTTGCTTCTGTGTAAAATCCCCACTGTACATGTCTACTGTATCGTCCCCTATATGTCAGCCCTAGTGGCTAACAAATGAAATAATAATAATAATAATAATAATATAATAATAATAATAATAATAATAATTATTATTATTATTATTATTATTATTATTATTATTATTATTATTACTATTATTATTTTTACCATTATCATCATCATCATCATCATCATCATCATCATTATTTCTAGGTGCCTGTCTGAGATGCCCTTGGCGGTCAGGCGAGCAGGATGTGTGGGGTTCATTGCTCGGCCCTGCATGAAACTCCCCATCTTTGGGGGAATTTATTGTTTAAATTTTGTTGTTAATTATCATTGTTTTTTTTTTTTGTTTTCTTGCTTACAAATATTTTTGTACTAAGTATCACTTCTCCCTTATTTTTTATGTTCCATTTCTTTCGTTTTGTGTTCGGCCCTTGTTGCCAATAAAGAAAAGTTTGTTATTGTAGTTGTTGTTGTTGTTGTTCGTGTCAGAACGACAGGTGTTCTGGTTTGTTCTGAGTGTGAATATATTATTATTACTTTGCCTGATCATAGTTTTGTTATACATTTTTGTTTTGAATTTTATTGTGCAAATATGTGAAAAAAAGGAGGACTAGTCAATAAATTTTCCCGTCCCATATATGTCAAAATTATATTAAAAGAATATTTTATTTACATATATATATTGAAATCACAATTTCAGAAAATGGCGTCGTGTGTCAAAGACGAGTGTATGACGAGAGCAGAATTACAGAGAGCGCTGGGAATATAATAGATTCACCCTTTTATACTCATGAAGGACGATTTTTTCCCACTAGTTCAAAGTTCAAAGGAGGAAGACGTAAACAGTTGTAATGTAAACACCAGCGTTGCCAGTAGCAGCCCTAAAATAACAGCAGCAACAGGAGGCGCAATGGCCCAGTGGTTAGGGCAGCGGACTCGCGGTCGTAGGATCGCGGTTTCGATTCCCAGGCCGGGTGTTGTGTGTGTTTATTGTGCGAAAACACCTAAAGCTCCACGAGGCTCCGGCAGGGGGTGGTGGCGACCCCTGTTGTACTCTTTTGCTCTAACTTTCTCTCACTCTTTCTTCCTGTTTCTTGTCTCCGACTTCCTACGCAACCGCTGAGCCTGGATGCGCATTCATCCATCCGTCGATGCTCTCGGTGTCGGGGGTTGACCTGCTTTCTCTCTTCTGCGGATCTTACGAATAGCAAAGGATCACGTTTCGAACTTCTCCCACGAAGACCGTTTCGCTCAACAAACAAACAAACAAGCAGCAGCAACAACTACAACAGTGACACAATAATAGCGTCAATACAGACATAACGCAATTATGGTTAGGGCAGCGGACTCGCGGTCGTAAGAACGCGGTTTCAATTCCCAGACTGGGCATTGTGAGTGTTTATTGAGCAAAAGCACCTAAGCTCCACGAGGTTCCGGCGGAAGATGGTGGTGAACCCCGCTGTACTCTTTCGCCACAACTTTCTCTCATTCTTTCTTCTTACTTCTGCCACAAAGCAGAGGAACCATGGTGTAACCCACTATAGTGTGGTAACCTTTCAGACCCTAGTCTAGATTGCGAATCCTCTGTACCCCAGGATGGTTTATCTCTCAACCCGTTAAAGGCCACCGTTTACGGAATGAGGATAACAACATAGCTTTCGCGCCCGAGCAACCGCCTGTCTATCGCATTTGGTGGGTGGATCTTCAAGAATGCTACACGCATTCTTAGTAGCTTAGAGTAGGCTCGGATTAGAGATTAATGGCGTGAGTCCTGATTAGTAGAAGAAGAAGAAGAAGAAGAAGAAGAAGAAGTCACCAGTACTTCGTTCTCCACTACTACCTCCTCTCTGTGATTATCGTCAACATAACCAACACCGCTGCCACCTGACCGCTACCACCACTATCATCAATAGCAAAATTAACAGCTACAGCGAGGGCGTTGCAAAAGCCTTGTTTGTTTTTAAGACCAGTATCAAGTCAGTCTGTAGTAGAAATGGCATTTGCTGAAAGGTGTTAAAGTACTTGTTCATAGAAATAAAAGCAAGGCCACCCTAGCAATGACGCATGAGTTGATAGAAGAAAAGTCGAAAGTGTTAAAGAGAAGAAAAGTTTAGTCAAAGAGATGCTTGATTATTTGGGATGGTAGAAAAAGGATTGAATGGGTAGGAAAAAGGTTTGAGAGAAATATAACGTCATATTTTTCGTCCCCAAACGAAAACTGTGACTCTGGACGTTACTTGCAGAAAGGAGGTGTGTTTATAGTAGAGTTTATTTATTCTCCAATTCAGGTCTCTCGAGTCAATTTATCAACGGATGGGTCGTTACCAAAAATGTCATTCGGTGTGGAATGCGATTGTGTGTTTGAATATCCTATTGGAGCGAAGGGTGTTTCAAACATCTCTAAACTTACTCACTCATTTCCAGAGTGTTACAGGATCTGACTCGATTTTACGAATCTGCCAATGTGGACTTGCGTAAAGAATATTGTGTCATTTACGTAGTCAACGTTTGGTATCTACAAATCCGTTTGGTGTCTACTGACTTGAGGATGTATATTAAACAGATGATGACGCATTTATGACAGATCCGACTAATAGACAAATTCATCGTACAAGCGGTCTTCAACAATCCTTTCACAGTTGTCTTCAGTCAACGAAACAGGATGGAAGAGATTATATGATGGAAGAACAGTAAACGAAGAAAAGGCGGGGTGTGACACTGTGGTTAAGAACATCGTTTTTCAGCTACGTAATATCAGTCCAACTTCGTAATATCTTGGATTAAGTCTTCTTCTATAGCTTTGGGCCGATCAGTGTCTTGTGAGTGAATTTTGTGAACAGAAACTATGTGCAAAGATATATATATATATATAGGCGTAGGAGTGGCTGTGTGGTAAGTAGCTTGCTTACCAACCACATGGTTCCGGGTTCAGTCCCACTGCGTGGCACCTTCGGCAAGTGTCTTCTACTATAGCCTCGGACCGACCAATGCCTTGTGAGTGGATTTGGTAGACGGAAACTGAAAGAAGCCAGTCGCATATATGTATATATGTATGTGTGTGTGTGTGTGTGTGTGTGTGTGTGTGTGTGTGTGTTTGTGTGTCTGTGTTTACCCCCACCATCGCTTGACAACCGATGCTGTGTTTACGTTCCCGTCAATTAGCGGTTCGGCAAAAGAGACCGATAGAATAAGTACTAGTCTTACAAAGAATAAGTCCTCGGGTAGATTTGCTCGACAAAAGGCGGTGCTCCAGCATGGCCACAATCAAATGACTGAAACAAGTAAAAGAGTATAATTTTGTGTGTGAGTGAGTGTATTTCTGTTTGCTTGTGTGAGTGCGTGCATGTGTGCATGCGTATGTATGTATGTATGTATGTATGTATGTATGTATGTATGTATGTATGTATGTATGTATGTATATACGAGGGGGTAATGAAAAGTTCTTGGCTTTAGGTAAAAGAAAATACAGGAGGGTTAGCTAATTATGATATAATCCAGCATATTCCCCTCTCAGATTCACACTTATTGGAGCATTTCTTCAATTTTTTCTAAGCCCTGTAAAAGAAATCGGAATATTGGGCCTCCAACCGGGCCTTTCGCGACACCCTTAAAACTAGGACATTTCCAGCATCCCCTCGTACATATATATATATATATATATATATATGTATATATATGTGTGTGTGTGTGTGTGTGTGTGTGTGTGTGGAGGCGCAATGGCCCAGTGGTTAGGGCAGCGGACACGCGGTCGTAGGATCGCGGTTTCGATTCCCAGACCGGGCGTTGTGAGTGTTTACTGAGCAAAAACACCTAAAAGCTCCACGAGGCTCCGGCAAGGGGTGGTGATCCCTGCTGTACTCTTTCACCACTCTTTCTCCCACTCTTTCTTCTGTTGGCCTGTTCGCTTAGCCAGCGGGGTGGCGTCATCCGAAGGCTAAAACAATGCGAACGCATTGTGACCAGCGATGTGTAACAACATCTGATGGTCTGGTCGGTCACGGTGATCACGGTGATATATATATATATATATATATATATATAACAGAATGAGATAAAATATCCAGGATGTGAGAAAATGTTTAAGTAATAGTTATTATAGAGAAGATATGAAATACAGAGTGAAGTGGAGGAATGAAAACAGACGTGAGATAAATAAGCATAATGTATCTGCAGTTCCATTGTTTAAGCAGAATGGTGTATATATAAGATTTCAAGTTTGAAGTCTCTACTTCAGTTGAACCAATTCTACTATATGGCTCAGAAACCTGGACGTTATCAAAGAAGCCTGAGAGGCGGTTGGATGGAACCTACACTCGCCTCCTTATGAGAGCTCAAAATCTCTCGTGGAAGCGCCATCCAACCAAAATGCAAATATATGGGAAACTACCACCTGTGTCATCTCTCGTGAAAGGTAGGAGAGTCCAGTTTGCTGGACATTGCTGTAGAGCTGAAAAAGAAGTAATTTCTACTCTTCTCCTCTGGAAGCCATCTACTCGCAATACCAGAGGGCGCACACTCTCCTACCCTGATGTAATCTCCAGGGATACAGGCATCCAGCAACAGAACCTCCGTAATGCCATGATGGACCGTGAAGTCTGGCGTAGCATGGTAAATTCCATTGTCTTGACCACGGTCGAACAATGATGATGATGATGTATATATAAGTTTCTTGTACCTTGTATGGGTACAGGAAATTTATGTATACAACATTCCGCTTAAATAATGGAACTGCAGATACAATATCCTTATGTATCTCACGACTCCAGTACGAAACTGGTTGTAAATTTATCGACCCCGACACGATAAAGGGCAAAGTCGATCTCGACGGAATTCGAACTCAGAATATCTAGACATGCGAAATACCTATTTCTTTACTACCCAAAAGTGGCTAAACGCAGAGAGGACAGACAATGACAGGCAAACGGATTAAGTCGATTATGTCGACCCCAGTACGTAACTGATACTTAATTTATTGACCCCTCCCCCCGAAAGGATGAAAGGCAAAGTCGACGTCGGCGGAATTTGAACTCAGAACCTAACGTTTCTGCCAGCTCGCTCTCTTAATCTTTGGTGGATTCTGCCATGAGACTGAACAAGGCTTTTACTGAGTGAGCTCAAAAGTAAAACGTTAAACACAAACGGTTTCAGACCACTTGTAATTTGAAATCGTGGAGGCGCAATGGCACAGTGGTTTGGGCAGCGGACTCGCGGTCATAGGATCGCGGTTTCGATTCCCAGACCGGGCGTTGTGAGTGTTTATTGAACGAAAACACCTAAAAGCTCCACGAGGCTCCGGCAGGGGATGGTGGTGATCCCTGCTGTACTCTTTCACCACAACTTTCTCTCACTCTTACTTCCTGTTTCTGTTGTACCTGTATTTCAAGGGGCCGGACTTGTCACTCTCTGTGTCAGGCTCATTCATTCTTTTGTTGTCATAATCTTACTGTTAATACACACACACACACACACACACACACACACACACACTTATATATATATACTCTTTACTCTTTTACTCTTTTACTTGTTTCAGTCATTTGACTGCGGCCATGCTGGAGCACCGCCTTTTAGTCGAGCAAATCGACCCCGGGACTTATTCTTTGTAAGCTCAGTACTTATTCTATCGGTCTCTTTTGCCGAACCGCTAAGTGACGGGGACGTAAACACACCAGCATCGGTTGTCAAGCAATGGTAGAGGGACAGACACAAACATACACACACACATACATACATATATATATATACAGATATACGACAGGCTTCTTTCAGTTTCCGTCTACCAATCCACTCACAAGGCTTTGGTTGGCCCGAGGCTATAGTAGAAGACACTTGCCCAAGATGCCGCACAGTGGGACTGAACCCGGAACCGTGTGGCTGGTTAGCAAGCTACTTACCACACAGCCACTCCTACGCCTATACATACATATATATAATATATATATATATATATATATAATATATATATATAATTATATATATATTATGGTACACA
>NW_021832660.1:15000-27500 GCF_006345805.1 Octopus sinensis | reverse complement strand
CTAAAACTAGAAGAAAAAAAAATTTAAAAGAAAAAACAAAGCAGAAGGAAATTTCAATGCAAGTGCGTACGCACATTCATTTCATGCACAAACACATTCAAAGACAATCGCCGACTTACACACACACACATACACACACACACACACACACACACACACACACACACACATACACACACACACATACACACATACACGCACACACACATATATATATATATATGCACATATCCATACATTCATACACACATGCGCAAACTCACACACATAAATACATACGTACAAACACACACACACAAATACACACACACACCACAAAACATACATATATATACACACACATATCCATACATGTATACATACATGCGCATACTCACACACATACATACATACAAACACACACACACACAAAATTATATACACACATCCATACATGCATGCACACATGCGCAAACTCACACGTATACATACATATATACAAACACACAACACGCACACACACACACACACACACACACACAGTGTCGTCCTTGATCGCCGCCATCAAATCAAGTCCATTCGTGGTTGATCATGTGCCCTGATAATGTTTGTTGCTAATCATAATGTGGATGATGATGATGACGACGACGACGACGATGATGACGGCAGTGGTGGTGGTGGTGAGGTGGAAGAGGTGGGAAGAGGAAGAGAAGAAAAAGAAGCAGAGCCAGAGGAAGAAGGAGAAAAGAGAGATGGGATGAAGCGGGGAGGGTGGGAGGTGGAGGAGGAGGAGGAGGATGAGGAGGAGGAAGAAGAGGACAATGGCGATGATGGTGACGATCATGACAGCTACGACGACAACGATGATGACGATGAGGAGAATGGATACGATAATAAAATCCTGATGATCATCGTCATCATCATCATTATCATCGTCATAATCATTATCGTCGTGATTATTCGCTTTATCATACTCATCATCATCATCATCGTCTATCATCATCATCATCATCATCATCATCATCATCATCATCTGATTTAGATCGATCCAGACCTTTGGGATATGAGACTGGATAGCCAAAAACTGTGAACCCCTGTCTGCCGGATTGTAACTCTAATTCAAGAAGTACGGCCTTACTCTTAGTCATCTAATGTCACACTGGTTTTGCCTGAGTCTTACATTCAGGGTACACATGTCTGTGGAATACTCAGCCACTGACACTCTGATAACACAACGAGCTGAAAGTTTCGTTGATCGAACATAGAATGTTCATCGTCGAACTCGACGGAGGATTGATTTACTTCGATTTAGAGTTCCCTGATTGTTTCTTTTAATCTTATATAGTTCCTGCTGATGTTGTATAGTCCAAGTCCAGCATTAAACGAGTGAATTTATGATCAAAGTTTTCCAGCAGTGACTATCTTGTTAAAACGGTAGAATATATTTTCAGCAGATTGAATGACCGCGTAAGGCTCAATAGGTGTGACACATTAATTTTTGTTGCTATTGCTGTGATTTTATTTAGAACTGTGGTGGCGCGGAAAATAATGTGGAATTTTTCTGTAGGACATAGATTACAGGAGCTTGACCCATTTTTAAATGTTATAAATAACGCAAAATCGCTATGATCAATCCTCACTAAAGAATTTTTAAGACACAAATATGCACTTACTCAGATATAAACACTATCACACATGCATACATATAAACCACCGTAGAGTTCCACAAACAACTGACACTCGGAAAGGAATAAACGCCACAACATTATGTATATCAATGTCTAGATATTTGATGTTGTTGTTCTTTGTGAAAAGATAGATTGTTGTTTTATAATGTTTGCAGTTATACTTATTTTCCGGTTTCGGACCTGTTTGTAATTCACGTTACATATTTAACCTTTACTTGTTTTCAGTCATTGGATTGCGGCCAAGCTGGGGCACATCCCTCATGGATTTTAGTTGAATAAATCGAGCCTAGTACCTTTTAAATTTTGGTACTTATTATATCGGTTCTTTTGCCGAACCGTTAAGTTACGAGGACGTAAGCAAACTAAGACTGGTTGTCGAGCGTTGGGTGAGACGAACAGTGACACAAACAGTGATACAGAGACACAGAAAAATACTCAACTACATACAAACACACACACACACATATATATATATAAGGCTTCCACACAGTTTCTGTATATCTAGTTCACTTGCGGAGTATTGGTCGGCACGGGACTATAGAGAAAGACACTTGCCAAAGGTGCCGCACTGTGGCACTGAACTCGAAACCACGTTTGTTCCAAGGCCAGCTTCGTATGCCTGCGCTTTATCAAACATCTCGTCACCGTCACTGGGAAATGTGTGAACATCACAACACTCCATGTATCAGACCCTTTATCCAATCACCTTCAGTTCCGATCCGAATTATGTAGTTATTTATGCTGTTTTATTTTGATTTTTGTTCTTCTTTTGTTTGATGGTTCGGGGGGAGTACAGTTGTTTAAGTCGCTTAAAACTGAACAGACTTATGATGAAAGGCATTCCAGCCATGACCATCCCATCTGTTTTCTTTCTTTCTTTTTTTTTTATAAGTATAGTTTGAAGACTGTATTATCCTAAAAGTTTTCGTGATTTTAAGACAGTATTATGTAAGACGGTAATGGGTAATCCTGCGACGGACCGGCATCCCGTCTAGGCGGGGAGTAGATGTGCCGCAGAAACTGGGAAACCCGCCCTATGAGCCTAGATAACTCACAAAACGATCTATTGCGTGATTTGAGGGAGAGAATAGGCTGTTATTTCTTTGAGATCGTTCCACTATTTACCTACAACGTTAGGTTGAAGTAGCGATCAAGCTGTTTTTTTTTTTTTACTTAACCCCAAGTTAGTTCTAACAGAAAAACTTATCAAAAGCATTCCAACCATGATCAACCAAATTGATTTTTTTGTAGTATATATTTGAAGACTACATTATCCAATATGTTCATTTTACAAAACGCTATGGTGTGACTTAAGGGGTTAACAGATTATACAAACACGTTCAGACTCCCCAGTTAGGTTGGTGAAGTAACTACTGCTAAAGGGAGCGTCTAAAAGAGATAAGCTCAGCTTCCGGTTTATCTCGAAGATAACAACCCTAGTTCGATTTCCCTTTGTAGCCAAGCCATTTCGGTCAACCCACGCACCCTACCGTATAACCCCCACCACTATGCATAGTGGTGGGGATATGATGACCCTGGATTCCCCTTTTTATTCCTCCAACAGTATCAAGTTATTGTTGTTAAAAATCTGTCACCAAGGGCTTAGCTTTTAATGGCCGACTGATAAACATCATTACGAAGCTTTGTTATCACGTGTTGCGTTCCTGGACATTAATTAGAATCAATGGCGCCAATTAGTATGAATGATAAAATTGGTGTCGGCGAGGGATGTGGTAGTGGTGGCTAGGGTAAGGGATGTAGTTGTTGCGGTGTTGATGAAGATAGCGGCGGTGGTAGTGGTGATAGCTGTGGTGGTGGCGAATGTGATGATAACGTTGTTGTTGTTGTTGTTGTTGTTGCTGCTGTTGGTCTTCGAGTGGTTGATGGTGGTGGTGGTAATGTTGGTACCGCTGCTGTTGTTGTTGCTATTGTCGTTAAGGTTCACTTATGATATGTAGGGGTAATTTAAAGAATGTAGTGATTATGGCGAAGGTTTCATCGCTTGCGTTGTTTAACACCAGGTCCACGCAAATCGAGCAGACCATTGATCAAAAGGGGTAGTTATGGTGTTGGTGTTGGCGTTGGTGGTCTGGTAACGTTGAGGCTTATGGTGCTGGTGCTAGTGGTGAGTGTGGTAGTGAAGGTGGCGGTGGTGGTGATGATGGTAATGGTAATGAGCGTTGCGGTACTGGTGCGATTGTGGTAGAAGGTACAGTAGGGCTGATTGTAGTCGTAGTCGTAGTAGTAGTAGTAGTAGCAGTAGTAGTAGTGGTAGTGGTAGTGGTGGTGGTGGTGGTTATGGTAGTTGTGATGGTGCTGGTTGTGGTGGTGAGCGTTGTGGTACTGGTGGGATTGTGGTAGAAGGTACAGTAGGGCTGACTGTCGTAGTAGTAGTCGTAGTAGTAGTAGTAGTAGCAGTAGTAGTAGTAGTAGTAGTAGTAGTACAATAGGGTTAGGGTTAGGGTACAATAGGGCTGACTGTAGTAGTAGTAGTAGTGGTGGTGGTGGTTGGTGGTTGTGGTGGTGGTGGTGGTGGTGGTGGTGGTGGTGGTGGTGGTGGTGGGGGGGGGGTTGTGGTGGTGGTTGTGGTGGTGGTGATGATGATGGTGGTGGTGCTGGTGGTGCTGGTACTGGTTGTGGTGGTGGTGGTGGTGGTGGTGGTGGTCGTCGTTCGTCGTCGTCGTCGTGGTCGTAATTTTGATGAGATATGTGAGAATTGTGGTACAGTACAAGGCGTTTCTAACATGGATAATGGTTGATGAAGTTTGAGGTACCAGTGATGGCTGTAGTAAAGGTTATGGTGACCAAGTATAGGATAAGTAGTAGCTGTGGTAGCGATGATTGTAGTGGTGGTGGTAGTATTAACAGTAGCGGTATTTGTGTTATCGTTGTTGATTTTAGTGTTGGTAGTAGTATGGCTGTGATGGTTGTGGTGTTAGCAACAGTCAGTGGCATGTACAGTATAGGTTGTAGTGGTATTAGTTGCTGTATACATAAAGTTAGAGCTAAAGTACAGGGTGTTCACAAAGTCTCTCCGTAGTAAGTATTTCATGGTTTTCGAGCCTTTCTTCTACACTGGTTCTTCACTTGCTCCCCAGAAAAAAAAATCTGGCGGTGTTAAATCAGGTGATCTTGGTGGCCATAGTCCCTTCGAAATAATTCGTTCACCGAAAAGCTCTTGAAGTAGCGCCATGGTGATGCGCAGGATGAAAAAATCCACTGCGGAAAGATTTTTTGAACACCCTGTACTAGAACTGGTGCTTGTGACTGATATGTCACTGATGACAATAACGGTGCCTTATAGTATTGGCTGTAGTAGTACAGCTGTAGTATTCATAATACTAGTGGTGATGAACTAGTTTGTGGTTTGTGGTGATAGTGGTGGTGACAGTAGAGATATGGTGAAGGCACGTGGTTTAGTGGTTAGGGTATTTAACTTAATATCGTAAGGTCATAAGTTCGATTCCCGGCAACATGTTGTGTCCTTGAGCAAGACACTTTATTTCACGTTGCTCCAATCTATTCAGCTGGCAAAAATGAGTAGTACCTGTATTTCAAAGGGCCAAACGTGTCACACTGAATCTCATGAGGACTACATTAAGGGTACACGTGTCTGTGGAGTGCTCAGCCACCTGCACGTTAATATCACGAGGAAGCTGTTCTGTTGATCGGATTGACTGGAATCCTCATCGCTGCAACCGACGGAGTGCCGGTGCCAGTGGAGGTATAAGTAGTGAATTTGCATCTCGGAATCTTAATTGTCCTCCATGGGTAATAAATGAAATAAATATCTCCTATTTCTATTTAGGTACGAAAACGATTTTCTCATTTTAATATTTTTGGATCTTTTCGGTTTGAACGGTAATATTTTCAAGCGATGTCATATGAAATTGTCACCCATAATTATGACCCTAGTATCAATCTATTGCATTTCAATCTGTTTTAGGGTTAGGGTTAGGGTTAGGGGTGAGGGGAAGGGTATCTTTTCTTCTTCAGAAATGTAAATAAACCCAATCTGTTTCTTAAACGAGGGACATATTCATACGGCACAGAATGTTTTTCACCTCAATAGACGTCATTGATTGGTTGAAATTGCAGAAATTGAAGAAAAAAACAACAACAAATATCTTACAAACTATAGAATTTTCTCAATAAATCCAAGAGAAAAAGATGTTTTATAAACACATTCTTCCAGTATACGAAGTTTAAAAGTGTTTACTTACGTGGAAATTATTTTTAAAAACTGCCGTTCAAACCGAAAAGATCCATATTTTCTCCCCAAGGCATAAGGCCCGAAATTCTGGGGGAGAAGGCCAGTCGAATAGATCGACCTCAGTACGCAACTGGTACTCAATTTATCTACCTCGAAAGGAAGAAAGGCAAAGTCAACCTCGGCGGAATTTGAACTCAGAACGTAAAGACAGACGAAATACCGCTAAGCATTTCGCCCGGCTTGCTAACGTTTCTTATTTCTTTATAGCCCACAAGGGGCTAAACAAGGAGGGGACAAACAAGGACAGACAAAGGGATTAAGTCGATTACATCGAACCCAGTGCGTAACTGGTACTTAATTTATCGACCCCGAAAGGATGAAAGGCAAAGTCGACCTCGGCGAAATTTGAACTCAGGACGTAACGGCATTCGAAATATCGCTAAGTATTTCGCCCGGCTTGCTAACGTTTCTGCCAGCTCGCCGCCTTTTCTCATTTTAATGTCGTATTATGGTAAACTGGTAAACAATTATCTCATTCTAAGTTTGTATTATAGTGATTTCGTCAAATGATAGTTCGTTGAAGGATGTTTTTAGCTCAAAATTTACACGCTTTTATTCATAGTTCTATCTGCTTCGAGATTCACTGTTCCGAAAAAAAAAAAAAAAGAAAAGGTAACTTGGAGTTTCTAAATTTTTATATGAACAATATATAATTTTCGCTAGGGCGGCGAGCTGGCAGAAACGTTAGCACGCCGGGCGAAATGCTTAGCCGTATTTCGTCTGCCGTTACGTTCTGAGTTCAAATACTAAAAGTATAAGGGAAAACATTTAATTTAGGTTACACTGCGGCACACCTAGCACCGTCTCGTGGTATACTAGTGTGCCACGGCATACCGGTTACGGAGCACTGCTCTAGAGTGGAAACTGAGCTAGATGTTAACTGCTATTTTTAGCAGGCCGTGTAACCGCATAGACGGGAGCAGCAACGGCGGCGATGGTGGTAGTAAGTATTATAATTGGTGGTAGTTGCGGAGAAAGTGCTGCTGCTGCTGCTGCTGCTGCTGTTGTTGTTGTTGTTGTTGTTGTTAATGGTGCTGGTGGTTGTGTTGTAATGGGCGGTGGTTGTGGTGTGATGGATGGGATGGTGGGAGAGCGAGGGGCTAAGATCAGCGACCAGTGGCACAGAACGTGCACTACTAAAACGGCGCGAATGTGTGTCTGCAATGTAAGAGAGTTGTTGTTCCGAAAGATTTGTGCGTAGCTAAAATAAATGGTCACGCTTCGTTTGAATGATTTCCCCGAATGAGAAGTTCGACTGAGCGTGAAGAAGCTGAAGATAGAGAGATAGAGATAGAGAGAGAGAGAGAGAGAGAGTAAGTAAGAGAAAGAGTGAGAGAAGAAACCATGAGAGAGGTGAAAAAGAGAGGAGATAGTAATAGAGAAAATATAAGATGGTGGTGGTGGTGTTGGTGGTGGTGGTGGTGGTGGTGGTGGTGGTGGTGGCGGGGGTCGGTAATTGAGAGAGACTGAGAACAGGAGAGATTTGCTGGAAAATAACACTCCATTCTCATTTTCAGCTTTGCTGGTTTTTATGAATATTTATGAGGCGACGGCATCGGTGGGAGAGAAAGGAGAGAGAGAGAGAGAGAGAGAGAGAGAGCGAGAGACAGACAGACAGACAAACAGACAGATAGACAGATAGACAGACGTGGTGGTGGTGGCGGTGGTGGTGTAAGAACAGGGAAATTGGAAAATAGGAGAGTGACGTGGTCTCCTAAGAGAAAGAGAACGACAGAGGGATAGATAGATAGATAGATAGATAGATAGATAGATAGATAGATAGATAGATAGATAGATAGATAGATAGATAGATAGATAGATAAAGGGAAGATGGAAGGGAGAGTGAGTAGGGGAGTGAGATAATGAACGAGACGAAGAAAGGAAGGAAGAGAGGGTGATTAAAAGAGAGCAACAGAGTTGGATGTAAGACCAGTTAGGTGGGAGAGGTGAGCAAAACTCCATGCCGTTGTTTTAATGATGGTAGTGGTGGTGGTGGTGGTGGTGGTGGTTCTTGCGGTGGCGGCGGCTGTGGCGGTGGCAACGGTGGCTGTGGTGGTGGTGGTGGTGGTGGTGGTGGTGGTGGTGGTTTTTAATGTTATTAATTAGTTAGAGGGGCAGTGGGAGTGATGAGGTAGCAGCCCATAATGATTTCTTCTTTTGAAATAGAAAACTGATGACGATGATGTTTATGATGATGATGATGATGATGATGATGATGAGAACGACTGCGATGAGAAAGAGGAGGATGGCAGCGGTGCTAATAATGATTATTATGATAGAGAAGAAAGAAGAAGAAGAAGACATGATAATGACCATGTTCTTAAGATGAAGGTGATGATCAAATATTCGTGTTGATTTTGCTATTCAGGATGATGATGATGATGATGATGATGATGATGAGAAGGTGGAGGAGGGAGAGTAGGAGATAAAATTATAGCAGGAGGCGGAGGACAAGGAGAGTATACTGCTGCTGCTGCTGCTGCTGCTGCTGCTACTGCTACTGATGTTGCTGTTGATGAGATGTTCGTGATGACGATGACGACGATGGCAAAAACAAAAAAAAAGTTGACGAGGAGGAAGGAGAAGAGGATGTCCTGATGAGTGAGAGGCAAAAACAAAGCGGGTGGGATATCGAGCAAGGGAAATAATCAAAAGAGAAAAGCTTGTGAGGAATATTGAATGGACAAGAAAGAAAGAAAGAAAGAAAGAAAGAAAGAAAATGGTACAGATTTTTAAAATAGTAAATGATTGAAAGTGAAGGCGTCGGTGGTTATAATGTTAGTGCTGATGTTGTTGGTGTTGTTAGAATGTAATGAGAGGGTGAGAAAAGGAGGGGGGGTGAAAACCGAGAGAGGAAGTGAGAGTATTATATGAGAGATTAAGAAAGGGGACGGAGGACGGAGGAGAGTAATAGTTAGAGGCAGGGCGAACAGGCAGAAGGATTTGCAGTGATTATCTAAAAGGGATGCTGAGGCGAAAGAAGTGGAAGAAGAAGAAGAAGAAGAAGAAGAAGAAGAAGAAGAAGAAGAAGAAGAAGAAGAAGAAGAAGAAGAAGAAGAAGAAGAAGAAGAAGATGAAGAAGAAGATGAAGAAGAAGATGAAGAAGAAGATGAAGAAGAAGATGAAGAAGAAGAAGAAGAAGAAGAAAAGCCGATGTTATTTAAGTGAAAATTAATTACTGACAAGATAACGGACATTGTTGGATGTGGATTGGGAACGGAGGTAAAATGGCGGGCAAGAAAGGGAGGAAAAAAGAAAAAGAAAAAAAATCTAGAACGAGGCTAAGATGGAGGGGAAGGTGTTGTAATGAAAGGGAGAGAAAGTGAAAGAGATGGCGGGGATGTTTTTTTTTTTTGAAGAACGGGAAGTGGTGATTAATACCAATGAACATGTTATTCGAATGGAAGTGAAAATCACAATGACATCCGGGAACTGAGACACAGATTATTATTATTATTATTATTTATTATTATTATTATTATTCTGCTAGCAGTTTTTATTAATATTCTTTTATTTATTTATTTTGTTGTTCTGTATAATGGAATGGAAATAAAATGGCAGAACGTCCGCCTAAAATGTTTTGTGGTACATCTAATATCTTCTAATTTTGGTGTTGCGAGTTCAGTTTTCCTCCCAAACAAGGCTTTGCATTTTATCTCCGCGCCCCCGACCCCCACCTCCCAGCCCTTCCTTTGGTCGATAGAATAATTAACAAATCAGTTAATCCTATATTTAAGAGATGAGAAATTATGTACATTATTTACATTATTTACATTCGACGGATATGCCCACGGGCATATCGCATAGCGGTTAAGAGCGCGGGCTACTAACCCCAAGATTCTGAGTTCGAATCCAAGCAGTGCCCTGAACAATAATAATAATAATAATAATAATAATAATAATAATAATAATGATAATAACATCGAAAAATACCTTAGGAATGAGAACCCAGGTTCGAAATTTCCCCAAGACACCTGAAGAAGGCTGGAGAGTATATCAGCCGAAACGTTGTGTTAACAACAAACAAGATGAGAACAAATATCTGTCGAATGTTAATAACGTAAATCAGTTACTTGTTTTAAATCAATAACAAATCGGTTCATTCGATTGGACTGTCGTAAAGTTTCAAGGATTCCCCAAACGATCATTCGACGCGCTAGAAGTATCAGCCAAATATCCTTCTGATTGCACCCTGCCATCTCAGAAAAGAGACAGAGAATACACCGGAATAACGTAACTCGAAATACAATGCACTCGAAAATGAAAAGCAGGATAGTCATTGTTGTCCAAGGAATGTTATCGATCATTGTTCTACACGACCAAATTTGACCTAGAGCTAAGCAACAAAAACAGCAATATGCCTAGTTTTACTGTTAATTTTGTTTTAGTTAATTAGTGCCGGACTTACTTACGGAGCTCTCTTTCACTCTCTTTTAATTGTTTCAGTCATCTGACTGCGGCGATGTTTGAGTACCGCCTTTAGTCAAGCAAATCGACCACAGGACTTATTCTCTGTAAGCCTAGGACTTATTCTATCGCTAAGTTACAGGGACGTAAACACACCACCATCGGTTGTCAAGCGATGTTGGGGGGACAAACAAACACACAAACATATACACACATACATACATACATACATACATACATACATACATACATACATACATACGTACATACACACATATGTATATGGGCTTCTTTCAGTTTCCACCTACCAAATCCACTCACAGGGCTTTGGTCGGCCCGAGGCTATAGTAGAAGACACTTGCCCATAGTGCCATGCAGTGGGAATGAACGCGGGACCATGTGGTTGGTAAGTAAGCTACTTACCACAGAGTCACTCCTGAGCTATTAATTCTAGTTTATTTGAAACTGAAAGACGGTTTCAGTCCTCAACTGGGAACGCTTCCCTTAAATTTCTGATACATTTATGAAAATATACAAATTTTAACACAGAAATTTATGCCATCTTATGTGTAACAAGAAAATTGGAGCTAAGTTGCGTGATACCGGTAGCAGACGTGGCATGTAGACCATCATATAACGTGTATTTTTCTCTTCGCTCTCCGAAGGTTGAGAAATAATATTGTTGTTGTTTAACTCTGAGTTAGTTCTGACTGAGAGACCTATGATCAACGGCGTTCTAACCGTGACAACACGTATACCTTACGTTTGAAAGAAAAATGTCATCAGATCTACTACTACTGCCTCTATTCTCTATCCACATTACCGAAGATTCTTCCGAACGCAGATTGGGCTGCATAGCTATCTGCACATTTATGATGTCATGATGTTCCACACCGGATCGACAAACGAACAACACACACACACCTAAAACAAAAATACACGTATTCATGTACGTGACACTTTAACAAGAGATTTGTTAAAGAAATCAAACTTTCGACTCGCCAGTTTAAAAGTATCTGCTACGATTGACCCACGACTACATTATTCTGTTGCTATCAATTACTGCTGCCATCAAGGTGTAGCTAAGAAATCTCACTATCTGGCTAAGTTCATCCACTTACAACAAATCGCTCTTATCAATATGGACCACAATATCTGATGAATCGAAGGCGGCGAGCTGGCAAGAAACGTTAGTACGTCGGGCGAAATGCTTAGCGGTATTTCGTCTGCCGCTATGTTCTAAGTTCAAATTCCGCCGAGGTCGACTTTGTCTTTCATCCTTTCGGGGTGTATTAAATAAATACCAGTTACGCACTGGGGTCTATAAAATCGCCTTAATCCGTTTGCCTGTCCTTGTTTGTCCTCTCTGTGTTTAGCCCCTTGTGGGTAGTAAAGAAATAGGTATTTCGTTTGTCTTTACGTTCTGAGTTCAAATACCGCCGAGATCGACTTTGCCTTTCATCCTTTCGGGGTCGATAAAATAAATACCAGTTGCGTACTAGGGTCAACCTAATCGACTGGCTTCTTCCTCAAAAATTTTGGACCTTGTGCCTAGAATAGAAAAGAATATCTGATGAATCGAGTCAGCGTTTAGAAATCACTGTCCAGAAATTACCACCAGATCTGTCTCATATCACAACTCATAGTATTAAATAAAATAAAAAGACACAATAGATAATGTAATTCCAAATAGCACTAACAGAACAGAGTGCACAATACAAGAATGCCTTTAATTGTAGGCTACAGTCCAGTTCATGAAAAAGTTAGATTAAACTACAAGTATCTAGGGATTACTGTTCATCGCAATAATTTCGTCACCACCAAGGTTTACACCATAATTCCAGGGTTTACACAAGTAGAAGCTGTACGAAACAGAAACGTTTTCGGAAATTTCAGCCTTAGTCTTTTGTTTGAAGAAACTAATAAGACGACAATGTCAGCTGATTTGACTAGCATCCGCATTTTACTGGTAGTTTATTTTATATACCACAGATGAGTGAAAAATAAACTTGACTTTAGTAGGATTTGAACTCAAAACATAAAAACACTGAAAGTAATTTTGGCCTACACTTCAACGATTCTGCCAAACCACTGTCTATAAAACAACACGTAACATTTACATGTTTGTTCGACTTGCTACAACTATCAGCCGA
>NW_021832660.1:5000-12500 GCF_006345805.1 Octopus sinensis | reverse complement strand
TAAGCACTTAAGAGGTATCCATCATAGGACTACCTACACGCTAGAGAGGACAGTTAAATTCTTAACTGTCCACTCTAGCGTGTAGCTAGTCCTATTATGGATACCTCTTATGTGTTTAAATATACACTGTATTCGTATGAATAAAATATAGTCTATTGACTAAATTTTTACATGCTAGGCCACTTGTAATGGAAATTTCTAATATTTCAGATTACCCTTTGATATTATTAATTATATATATATATAAACAGTTTGGCGCAATATAAGGCCATAAAGAAAGTATCTAATCGTCACTAATTATGAATGATGGAGCTGAAGTATCTATATTGTTAGAAATAAGAGTTAAAATTTCTTAATGTTATATGAAGCGCACAATATATATACACTGAGAGGGGAGATAACCGCCCTATGAGTGAATCTAGGATCACTAGACTAGATTCGTCTATCACTCATAGACCCGTAAGCAGAGAATACTCAATCGCTCGATGGTTTGGCTAAATCGTTCTGTCAATATATGTATTTACCATATAAATTTATGGCTGATTTAACGAAATGCTAATGTGCATATTAAAACTTCCTATATCAATACCATTTCACCTAACCTTCCCACTAGACTACATGGCTAACCTATTGCACTTTCACATTCTCACAGACTCTATAATTCAGTGAGACTTCAAAATACTCTAAAACCTCTTATTTTTTCATATAATGCAAATAATACGTGGACTGACTTATCAACATCGTGACTAGATTTTTCAAAATCTTTTAAACAAACCACAACACTACTCACATACCTCACCAAACCAGACGCAATAACTCTTTTCCCCCATATTTCATCTCTTGCTTTTTACATATATTTAACACGACCATCTGATACAAATCTTTCACTTTCTTCGATCACCTATCTAATTGTCATCATAACACAGACTCGCACATGACTGAAGATAACAAAAACACCTTTACATACTTTAAAAAAAAAACGCAATAATAAGAATTTCATCCAGAAACAGAATGGAGATTTTTCATATACATTTAACATAGGTGGTGTAAGGCCGTGCAAATATCTAAATAGAGGGACAGGTTCGTTGGAATCGTATAAGAAAATATGGATAATTAACCACTATACGAGATTAGTTTCAATTTCATTGCAGTAATCTGCTTTTTGTTTTGAAAAACATGCGTGTTAGAGGGTGATTGTAAAACGCCCTTTGGTAAAGGTGGCGAACCACCGTTCAATAGTTAATGCTTCTGGTGGTTGTGGTTGTAACAAAGTTTTTCCATAAATTCTGAATCAATGCAGAAGTCTTTTACGAAAGCCTTGTGAGTATTCTTGTGATGTTTGTGCCGTCCACCGCGCAAACGATTTCTTCCTACTCAGGTGGAATTACCTCCTGCTTTTGTTGTCAGTGAAAGAAGTTTGAGAGGCATAAGATAAGACATGGGTCACTGATCTTGAAGAACCCGATTAGAATGGTGTTAGGTCTAAAGGCACCCAGGGCCTGACTGACTCCGTCCTCAGAGAGTAACATGAGTCACCTGTGTCAAACGAACTACTGTTGACTTATTGACAGTAAAGTGCTCGTTCAGAAGACTGTGTAAATGCTCTCCACCGTTTTTTAAGCGTCGTCTTTTTGTCCGTTAAGTTTGCGACCTCGTCTGTGCTTAGCACCAGAGATGAACTAGAGGTCTGTGGACCGTAGCCAGTTCTCAAAGCATCATTGAAGCATCTCAAATTACCCGTTCTCTACATAGGACTGAATCTAATCTGTCTTTATTTTCTTACTGTATCAAGAGTCCTATATCTGCCGAGATTAGGCCAGGGCAATCCTGAGTGCCGAGGTAAAAGCTTCCATTTCAATTTGGGCCCTTCTGTTATTTCTCTTACAGTTCACCGGATCGACAGCTTGTTCCAAGTCAAGAGGCTGGACTTTCTGGAATAATGTACTCCGGACAGTATTAGCCAATATACCCGATCATAGTGATGATTATTGAGAATGCAAATGCCCAGATGTCGGCAACAGATCATTCAGAAGAAATCATTATTAACATTGTCGTGCTGCCGTAAACGAAACCTTTGGATTCTCAATTAATACAGTAATCCCTCGCTATATCGCGGTTCACCTATCGCAAGAGTTTTTGGAACGTAACACCCAGGATAGTCGAGGGATTGCTATATATATTAGCTTGATTAAATTATCTTTTGTATCTCATATCTTTTTTTCTTTTACTTGTTCCAAATATTAGACTGCAGTTATGCTGGGGCATCATCTTGGAGAATTTTAGTCGAATGAATCGACCCCCGTACTTTTTCTAAAGCTTGGTACTTATTCTATCGGGCTCTTTTGCCGAACTACTAATCTTACGGGAGCATAAACACACCAACATCAGTTGTCAATCGGTGGTCGGGGGACAAGCACAGAAACAAGGACATATATATATATACATACATACACACACACACCACACACACATATATTTGTATATATATATATATATATATTATATATATATATATTATATATATATATACAATATATACTTTATTTAAAGCAGCAGAAAATTCAACAAAATCTGTTACTCTGAGTTTCTCGTTGCCGTTCATCAGACAGTTTTTGCTAGAATGGAACCGATATATCAATTCAATCCAGACTCTTACAAACGCTACACCTTTAAAAAAAATGGACTTGTTTGATTGGCCCTTTAGAAATAACGGTCAATCTTCGAGCGATAAACAAAAAAAGAGCTCAAAAATATATGCATATATATATAAAAAAAATTATAAAAATTATAAAAATTATAAAATTCGAGGAAAAAACCTTACATTGAATAAAATACATATTGACGTTAATGAAGAAAATATAATTAATGCATAGAAATTAAAACTTATTATAAATATTACACTGCAATACATATTCATATTAAAGTGTACATATATATATCAACATACACAGAAGGATGCGTGCAAACGCCATACATATACAGACGTATAAATATAAATCTAAAATATACACATAAATCTAAAATATACACATAAATGCATGCATACATATATGTACGCAATCTATCTCGCACGCAAGTTAAAATCATCGATGTAGCGTTTCTCATTTACTGAGTAAAGCTTAAGTAAGGGGGACGTAAAGTTGTATCAGTATCAGTTAGAGAAAAAAAACAAAAGAAAGGAAGAGAGAGAAAAAGGAACGAAGAAGGGGAAGAAAAAAAGAAAAAGGAGGGGTGGGGAAAAAAACGAAATAAGAAAAATTATGTAACAAGCTGTGTAACCGCGTTATTGACATATATGGAGACAAGTATACAAATACACAAGTTCGAATGGATACATACACATACAGTCGTGTATGTGTGTGCTTAAGCACAAACATACGCTCACTTACACATACACAGATACGCATGCTTACAAATACATATCCATGGCTATACACATATTTATATCAAAATTGACAACATTGCTTTTTAAAAAAAGGTGAGTGCAATAATGAAAAATATACGAAAGACATATAAAATATAACACCCTATTTTGGATCATCTATAAATTAAAAATCAAGGTAATCCTATACAATACAATAAGATGAAATAAACAAAGCCGAAGGTTTTTCCTAATGTATATGTAGAAATATAAGACTTTGCTATACGGAATGAAATCTACATAGCGCGAAACAAATCCATCGTCGCGTTTACATACTAGTTCAAGAGTCAAAATCAAAATTTCAAAAATCAAAAATACAAAATATATACTCTATCCAAATGGTATATTTATATTTGACATTTTAAATTTGGTTGCGTGTCTACATAAGTTCATTAGCTCACTTCTTTGATTCAAAGAATTATTGTCTTTGAATAAAACGTACAGTTTTTCTAATAGGCAAAGCTTGCATTTAAAATTAGTTCTGTGTGCTCCATGCCAGTATGGTGCCGCTCTGTCCAGAATACTCCATGTCACGTTGAAAGGTGGGGTTTCCTTTTCTTTTAGTTCCCAGACATATTTTGCTAGGCTGGTCCTCTTCCTATTCTCTGGGTATTTAAATGAATTTTTATGTGAATAAAATCGTGTTTTAAATGAATTTTCTGAAGCCCCTGTGTATGTCTTGTATTCCGATGAGCCTTCTATTTGCACATTGGCTCTATAAACTACTCCTTTCACTAGACATTTCCCTTCTAACGGACAGGAGTTTTCGTTTTTGAAATTGCATTTCTTAATGGGCTCGGCACCATGTCTAATCTCAATCAGATTCCTATTATGCTGGCTAATGTAAGAGGCGAAATTTCTGCAACAAGAATAGCTAACCTTCAGGGTTCTTCTATTAAATATCCTATAGAATTTATGACCCGCTTAAAATGCTTAGAGACTAATCTCAAAAATTCCTTACCTATATTAGTCTTTACGGCCAAATTGAAAGCCGGGTTGAACCACAAAACTTTCCTGGTCCTAGTTCTTCGTGCAGCATTATTACCAGCATTAAGCTGGTTGAACTGGATCTTCTCAGAGAATCCACTATTCTTTAATGCGCTATCGTAATAAGGTGCAGCATTATGGAATGCTGCCTCGTCCGAAGAAATTGAAGATATTCTTTTACCTACATTGCTGACTAAGTTCCTAAGGATAACTAGTGGATGGTTCGAATCTTCGCTAATATACGATAGCTTTTCATTGGGCTTACGGAAAGGTTTAAATCTATCCGACCTTACATTAAAATTTACGTCTAAAAAATCTACACTATTCAGGTTAGCATCTATTGTAACCCGTAAGCCCATCCTTTGAAAGAAAGCAATAAGGTCCTTCCTAAGTCTATCTGATTCATGGCCGTTTAGATTATGCGTGGCTATAAGGCCGTCATCCCTATATAAACCTGCATCTATAAATGGGAATTCTATTTTTAGATTATGGAGAATAAAGGCTCCTATGAGCATACATAACTCAGGCCCGTCGTATGCCCCCATCGGTACATCGAAAAGAGAATCCTCAGTCTTCTTAATCCAGGTGGAATCCTCGAAAAAAAGAAGCGATTTCCTCGCATGCATAATAATATCAATTTCCGAGCTATCGATGTTGACATACTGCTTGGCGAAGTCCAATGCCCTTAGGAGCAACGTTCTATATATATATATATATATATATATATATATATATATAATATATATATATATATATTATATATATATATAATATATATATATATATTGATAAAAATGGTAAAACAACAAAAGAATGAAAGAGACCTCAATATTATGTAAATAGAGTAATTTAATTGTCACATATTACATTTATATATATACGTATAGCTTGTGGTTAACTCGCACTGAGGATGGATAACACCCAGAAACCTAGGTATGTGAGTATCACATAAGGCTAGAGATGGGGCAATGAGCTCCCTTGGAAATGCTATAAGGGCACAGGCTGTGTGTCGATAGCCAACTGGAAAATATGCTTTCCTGGGGCTATAACAACAGTAACACCGTCCTATATAAGACTGCCATGCTCTGTTGGCATATAAACATTACTATATATATATATATATATATACACACATTATATATATATATATATGTATATACATACATACATACATACATACATACATACATACATACATACATACATACATACATACATACATACATATATATGACGGCTTCTTTCAGTTTCCGTTTACCAAAATCCACTCACGAGGCTTTGGTCAACACGTGGCTGTAGCAGAAGACGCGGTGAGATTGTACCAGAAACCTTATGGTTGTGAAGCAAACTTATTACCACATAGCTACGCCTGCGATAAGGTTGTCATTTGCAATATCTGTATTCATAAATTATGTTAATATCTTTGTTCTCATCATTTGTCATATTCCTGGTTAATAAAACATGTTAATACTCGCCATTAGGTTTTCATTTGCGATATCTTTATTCAATGAATTAAGTTAATATGTTAAGATTCTTATTCGTCGTATCGCCATTTAACACAAGTTAATATTCATCTTTGGGTTCATATCATTGCTTTAAAAAATTGTTAGTATCTAACTGTGAATTTATTTAAGTGTAGATAAGCTTAACTAATTATTGAGAAATAGATTTTGTGCAATTTTATTGTTGTTGGGTTCTTTTTTTTTTTTTTTCGAAGGAAAGTGAGAGCTGAGCAAATAGGAAATAAAAAAAAAACTGAACCTTTCAAATGAGAGGTGTCAAAAGCCTTGTGACGAACGTGTTTAAAAAGGATAGTTAATTAGTGATGAAAGAATTAATCGATTAAAGGATACGAGAGATATGTTTAACGAAGAATGAAGAAAGAAAGAAAGAAAGAAAGAAAGAAAGAAAGAAAGAAAGAAAGAAAGAAAGGAAGGAAGAAAGAAAGAAAAAAGAGTAGTCAGGGATACACAAATGAAAAAAAAAAAAAAGAAAGGGACGGAGAGACTAAAGGAGGATGTGCAAATAGTCAAGAATGAAGAGTTAAGCAAACAGGAAGCAGGGTCAAAATAAACCAGTGTTTAGTTTTCTCGTTTCAGCTGTTATATCTGAACAACTAATCAATCAGTTCTGTTTAAGATGGCAGCCATACAATCTTTGAGTCTTGTTTCTGTTATTTACATGCTTTATCTCCCGATTTCTCGCCATTTCTCTCACGGTACACACAAACACACACATACACACCTACACACACAAACATACACGCACGCGCATATACACATGCACACATACACTCAAACACACACACACACACACACACACACACACAAACACGCCCACTCTCTCTCATACACACACAAACACACAGACAAACACACTCACTCACGTACAAACACATTCACATACCCTCACTCACAAATACACACTCACATACACATACACTAACTCCCACTCAAACACTCACTCACACACAAACATACTCACACACACATATTCAACCACACTCACAAACATACTCTCAAACACACACACACACTCACTCTCACACACAGAAACACACATGCACACAGAAACACACTCACTTACGCACAATCACACTCACACACACTCAAACACACACACTCAAACACACACACACACACACACACAACACGCACAAACAAAACCCTCACACACAATACACTCACTCACACACAAAACACTCACTCATACACACACACAAACACATTCATTGACACACACAGACACTCACTCGCACAAACACACACTCACGCACTAATTCCCACTCAAACACACTCACTCACACACACTCACACACACATACTCAAACACACTCACTCACAGCATACTCTCTCTCTCTCTCTCTCTCTCACACACACACACACACACACATACTAGTAAACACACTCACAAATACAATCACACACATTTTATTTCGTGTTTCTGCATGTAACAGTTTTCAAGCCATTGGCTATGCTGGAGCACCGCCTTAAGCAATTTTATCGATGACGGCAAAACAAGCAGAAATTTCGAAGTCACTATCAAACTTCCCCGTAAAAATTATCAAGTATGCACTCTTCCTAAAAGTATAA
>NW_021832659.1:7500-27679 GCF_006345805.1 Octopus sinensis | reverse complement strand
ACTCTGCACAAGCTACAGACTTACAAGGTATTTACCTGTTCTGATGTACCTACGGGAGCACCGTCTCTGCACAAGCTACAGACTTATAGGTATTTACCTTGTTCTGATGTACCTACGGAGCACATGGTCTCTGCACAAGCTACATACTTTACTAGGTGTTTACCTTGTTCTGATGTACCTACGGGAGCACCGGAAGTTCTGGCACAGCTACAGACTTACTAGTTATTTACCTTGTTCTGATGTACCTACGGGAGCACCGGATTCTGCACAAGCTACAGACTTACTAGTTATTTAACGTGTCTGTTTTGTACCTACGGAGTACCGGACGCTGCACAAGCTACAGACTTACTAGCTATTTACCTTGTTCTGATGTACATACGGGAGCACCGGACTCTGCACAAGGTACAGACTTACTACGTATTTACCTTGTTCTGATGTACCTACGGGAGCAGGGGATTCTGCACAAGCTACAGACTAACTAGGTTTTTACCTTGTTCTGATGTACCTACGAGAGCACCGTATTCTGCACAAGCTAAAGACTTACTAGGTAGTTAGCTTTTTCTGATGTACCTACGGGAGCACCGGACTCTGCACAAGCTACAGACTTACTAGGTATTTACCTTGTTCTGATGTACCTACGGGAGCACCGGACTCTGCACAAGCTACAGACTTACTAGGTATATACCTTGTTCTGATGTACCTACGAACGCACCGGATTCTGCAACTAAAGACACTTACTAGGTATTTACCTTTTCTGATGTACATACGGGAGCACACCGGACTCTGCACAGTACAGATTTACTAGGTATTTACCTTGTTCTGATGTACCTACGGGACCACCCGACTCTGCACAAGCTACAGACTTACTAGGTATATACTTGTTCTGATGTACCTACGGGAAACCCGAATTCTGCACAAGCTACAGACTTACTAGGTATTTACCTTGTTCTGATGTACCTACGGGAGCACGGACTCTGCAAAAGCGACAGACTTACTAGCTATTTACCTTGTTCTGATGTATATACGGGAGCACCGGACTCTGCACAAATACAGACTGACAAGTTATTTACCTTGTTCTGATGTACCTACGGGAGCACCGGACTCTGCACATATACAGACTGACTAGTATTTACCTTGCTCTGATGTACCTACGGGAGCACCGGACTCTGCACAAGATACAGACTTACTAGGTATTTACCTTGCTCTGATGTACCTACGGGAACACGGATTCTACACAAGGTACAGACTTACTCACGTATTTACCTTGTTCTGATGTACCTACGGGAGCAGGGAATTCTGCACAAGCTACAGACTTACTAGGTATTTACCTTGTTCTGATGTACCTAAGAGAGCACCGGAATCTGCACAAGCTAAAGACTTACTAGGTATTTAGCTTTTCTGATGTACCTACGGGAGCACCGGACTCTGCACAAGGTACAGACTTACAACATATTTACCTTGTTCTGATGTACCTACGGGAGCACCGGACTCTGCACAAGCTGCAGACTTACTAGGTATATACCTTGTTCTGATGTACCTACGAGCGCACCGGATTCTGCACAAGCTATAGACTTACTAGGTATTTACCTTTTTCTGATGTACCTACGGGAGCACCGGACTCAGCAAAAGGTACAGACTTACTAGTTATTTACCTTGTTCTGATGTACCTACGGGAGCACCGGACTCTGCACAAGCTACAGACTTACTAGGTATATACCTTGTTCTGATGTACCTACGGAAGCACTGATCTCTGCACAAGCTACAGACTTACTAGGTATTTACCTTGTTCTGATGTACCTATGGGGGCACCGGACTCTGCAAAAGCTACAGACTTACAAGGTATTTACCTATTTCTGATGTACCTACGGGAGCACCGGTCTAAGCACAAGCTACAGACTGACAAGGTATTTACCTTGTTCTGATGTACCTACGGGAGCACCGGACTCTGCTTATGATAAAGACTGACTAGGTATTTACCTTGCTCTGATGTATCTACGGGAGCACCGGACTCTGCACCAGATACAGACTTACTAGGTATTTACCTTGCTCTGATGTACCTACGGGAACACTGGATTCTGCACAAGGTACAGACTTACTACGTATTTACCTTGTTCTGATCTACCTACGGGAGCACCGGACTCTGCACAAGCTACAGCCTTACTAGCTATTTACCTTTTTCTGATGTACCTACGGGAGCACCGGACTCTGCACAAGGTACAGACTTACTAGGTATTTACCTTGTTCTGATGTACCTACGGGAGCACCGGACTCTGCACAAGCTACAGACTTACTAGGTATATACCTTGTACTGATGTACCTACGGGAGCACCGGATTCTGCACAAGCTACATACTTACTAGGTATTTTACTTGTTCTGATGTACCTACGGGAGCACCGGACTCTGCACAAGCTACAGACTTACTAGCTATTTACCTTGTTCTGATGTACCTACGGGAGCACCGGACTCTGCACAAGCTACAGACTTACTAGGTATTTACCTTGTTCTGATGTACCTACGGGAGCACCGGACTCTGCACAAGCTACAGACTTACTAGGTATATACCTTGTTCCGATGTACCTACGAGCGCACCTGATTCTGCACAAGCTAAAGACTTAATAGCTATTTACCTTTTTCTGATGTACATACGGGAGCATCGGACTCTGCACAAGCTACAGACTTACTAGGTATTTACCTTGCTCTGATGTACCTACGGGACACCGGACTCTGCACAAGATACAGACTTACTAGGTATTTCCGTTGTTCTGATGTACCTACGAGAGCACCGTATTCTGCACACGCTACAAACTTACTAGGTGTTTACCTTTTTCTGATGTACCTACGGGAGCACCGGACTCTGCACAAGCTACAGACTTACTAGGTATTGACCTTGTTCTGATGTTCCTACGGGAGCAGCGGATTCTGCACAAGCTACAGACTTACTAGCTATTTACCTTGTTCTGATGTACCTACGAGAGCACCGGATTCTGCACAAGCTAAAGACTTACTAGGTATTTACCTTTTTCTGATGTACCTACGGGAGCACCGGACTCTGCACAAGGTACAGACTTACTAGGTTTTTAACTTGTTGTGATGTACCTACGGGAGCACTGGTCTCTGCACAAGCTACAGACTTACTAGGTATTTACCTTGTTCAGATGTACCTACGGGAGCACCGGATTGTGCATAAGCTACAGACTTACTAGGTATTTACCTGGTTCTGATGTACCTTCGGGAGCCCCGGATTCTGCACAAGCTACAGACTTACTAGGTATTTACCTTGTTCTGATGTACATACGGGGGCAACGGACTCTGCACAAGATACAGACTGACTAGGTATTTACCTTGTTCTGATGTACCTACGGGAACACCGGATTCTGCACAAGATACAGACTGACTAGGTATTTACCTTGCTCTGATGTACCTACGGGAGCAGCGGATTCTGCACAAGCTACAGACTTACTAGGTATTTAACTTGTTCTGATGTACCTACGAGAGCACTGGATTCTGCACAAGCTAAAGACTTACTAGGTATTTACCTTTTTCTGATGTACCTACGGGAGCACCGGACTCTGCACAAGCTACAGACTTACTAGGTATTTACATTGTTCTGATGTTCCTACGGGAGCAGCGGATTCTGCACAAGCTACAGACTTACTAGCTATTTACCTTGATCTGATGTACCTACGAGAGCACCGGATTCTGCACAAGCTAAAGACTTACTAGGTATTTACCTTTTTCTGATGTACCTACGGGAGCACCGGACTCTGCACAAGGTACAGACTTACTAGGTATTTAACTTGTTCTGATGTACCTACGGGAGCACCGGTCTCTGCACAAGCTACAGACTTACTAGGTATTTACCTTGTTCAGATGTACCTACGGGAGCACCGGATTGTGCATAAGCTACAGACTTACTAGGTATTTACCTGGTTCTGATGTACCTTCGGGAGCACCGGATTCTGCACAAGCTACAGACTTACTAGCTATTTACCTTGCTCTGATGTTCCTACGGGAGCAGCGGATTCTGCACAAGCTACAGACTTACTAGGTATTTAAATTGTTCTGATGTACCTACGAGAGCACTGGATTCTGCACAAGCTAAAGACTTACTAGGTATTTACCTTTTTCTGATGTACCTACGGGAGCACCGGACTCTGCACAAGGTACAGACTTACTAGGTATTTAACTTGTTCTGATGTACCTACGGGAGCACCGGTTTCTGCACAAGCTACAGACTTACTAGGTATTTACCTTGTTCAGATGTACCTACGGCAGCACCGGATTGTGCATAAGCTACAGACTTACTAGGTATTTACCTTGTTCTGATGTACCTTCGGGAGCACCGGATTCTGCACAAGCTACAGACTTACAAGCTATTTACCTTGTTCTGATGTACATACGGGGGAACCGGACTCTGCACAAGATACAGACTGACTAGGTATTTACCTTGTTCTGATGTCCCTACGGGAACAACGGTTTCTGCACAAGATACAGACTGACTAGGTATTTACCTTGCTCTGATGTACCTACGGGAGCAGCGGATTCTGCACAAGCTATAGACTTACTAGGTATTTAAATTGTCCTGATGTACCTACGAGAGCACTGGATTCTGCACAATCTAAAGACTTACTAGGTATTTACCTTTTTCTGATGTACCTACGGGAGCACCGGACTCTGCACAAGGTACAGACTTACTAGGTATTTACCTTGTTCTGATGTACCTACGGGAGCACCGGACTCTGCACAAGCTACAGACTTACTAGGTATATACCTTGTTCTGATGTACCTACGAGCGCACCTGATTCTGCACAAGCTAAAGACTTACTAGCTATTTACCTTGTTCTGATGTACATACGGGAGCACCGGACTCTGCACAAGCTACAGACTTACTAGGTATTTACCTTGATCTGATGTACCTACGGGAGCACCGGACTCTGCACAAGATACAGACTGACTAGCTATTTACCTTGCTCTGATGTACCTGCGGGAACCCCGGATTCTGCACAAGCTACAGACTTACTAGGTATTTACCTTGTTCTGATGTACCTATGGGAGCAGCGGATTCTGCGAAAGCTACAGACTTACTAGGTATTTACCTTGTTCTGATGTACCTACGAGAGCACCGGATTCTGCACAAGCTAAAGAGTAACTAGGTTTTTACCTTGTTCTGATGTACCTACGGGAGCAGCGGATTTTGCACAAGCTACAGACTTACTAGGTATTTCCCTTGTTCTGATGTACCTCCGGGAGCACCGGACTCTGCACAAGGTACAGTCTTACTAGGTATTTACCTTGTTCTGATGTACCTAGGGAGCACCGGACTCTTCACAAGGTACAGACTTACTAGGTATTTACCTTGTTCTGATGTACCTACGGGAGCACCGGTCTCTGCACAAGCTACAGACTTACTAGGTATTTACCTTGTTCTGATGTACCTACGAGAGCACCGGATTCTGCACAAGCTACAGTCTTACTAGGTATTTACCTTCTTCTGATGTACCTACGGGAGCACCGGACTCTGCACAAGATTCTGACTGACTAGGTATTTACCTTGTTCTTATGTACCTACGGGAGCAACGGACTCTGCACATGATACAGACTGACTAGGTATTTACCTTGCTCTGATGTACCTACGGGAGCAACGGACTCTGCACAAGATACAGACTGACTAGGTATTTACCTTACTCTGATGTACCGACGGGAACACCGGATTCTGCACATGCTACAGACTTACTAGGTTTTTTCCTTGTTCTGATGTACCTACGGGAGCAGCGGATTTTGCACAAGCTACAGACTTACTAGGTATTTCCGTTGTTCTGATGTACCTACGAGAGCACCGGATTCTGCACAAGCTACAAACTTACTAGGTATTTACCTTTTTCTGATGTACCTACGGGAGCACCGGACTCTGCACAAGCTACAGACTTACTAGGTATTTACCTTGTTCTGATGTTCCTACGGGAGCAGCGGATTCTGCACAAGCTACAGACTTACTAGCTATTTACCTTGTTCTGATGTACCTACGAGAGCACCGGATTCTGCACAAGCTAAAGACTTACTAGGTACTTACCTTTTTCTGATGTACCTACGGGAGCACCGGACTCTGCACAAGGTACAGACTTACTAGTTATTTAACTTGTACTGATGTACCTACGGGAGCACCGGTCTCTGCACAAGCTACAGACTTACTAGGTATTTACCTTGTTCAGATGTACCTACGGGAGCACCGGATTGTGCATAAGCTACAGACTTACTAGGTATTTACCTGGTTCTGATGTACCTTCGGGAGCCCCGGATTCTGCACAAGCTACAGACTTACTAGCTATTTACCTTGTTCTGATGTACATACGGGGGCAACGGACTCTGCACAAGATACAGACTGACTAGGTATTTACCTTGTTCTGATGTACCTACGGGAACACCGGTTTCTGCACAAGATACAGACTGACTAGGTATTTACCTTGCTCTGATGTACCTACGGGAGCAGCGGATTCTGCACAAGCTACAGACTTACTAGGTATTTAACTTGTTCTGATGTACCTACGAGAGCACTGGATTCTGCACAAGCTAAAGACTTACTAGGTATTTACCTTTTTCTGATGTACCTACGGGAGCACCGGACTCTGCACAAGGTACAGACTTACTAGGTATTTACCTTGTTCTGATGTACCAACGGGAGCACCGGACTCTGCACAAGCTACAGACTTACTAGGTATATACCTTGTTCTGATGTACCTACGAGCGCACCTGATTCTGCACAAGCTAAAGACTTACTAGCTATTTACCTTGTTCTGATGTTCCTACGGGAGCACCGGACTCTGCACAAGATACAGACTGACTAGGTATTTACCTTGTTCTGATGTACCTACGGGAGCAGCGGATTCTGCAAAAGCTACAGAGTTACTAGGTATTTACCTTGTTCTGATGTACCTACAAGAGCACCGGATTCTGCACAAGCTAAAGACTTACTAGGTATTTACCTTTTTCTGATGTACCTCCGGGAGCACCGGACTCTGCACAAGGTACAGTCTTACTAGGTATTTACCTTGTTCTGATGTACCTACGGGAGCACCGGACTCTTCACAAGGTATAGACTAACTAGGTATTTACCTTGTTCTGATGTACCTACGGGAGCACCGGTCTCTGCACAAGCTACAGACTTACTAGGTATTTACCTTGTTCTGATGTACCTACGAGAGCACCGGATTCTGCACAAGCTACAGTCTTACTAGGTATTTACCTTGTTCTGATGTACCTACGGGAGCACCGGACTCTGCACAAGATACTGACTGACTAGGTATTTACCTTGTTCTGATGAAACTACGGGAGCAACGGACTCTGCACATGATACAGACTGACTAGGTATTTACTTGCTCTGATGTACCTACGGGAGCAACGGACTCTGCACAAGATACAGACTGACTAGGTGTTTACCTTGCTCTGATGTACCGACGGGAACACCGGATTCTGCACATGCTACAGACTTACTAGCTTTTTACCTTGTTCTGATGTACCTACGGGAGCAGCGGATTTTGCACAAGCTACAGACTTACTAGGTATTTCCCTTGTTCTGATGTACCTACGAGAGCACCGGATTCTGCACAAGCTACAGACTTACTAGGTATTTACCTTTTTCTGATGTACCTACGGGAGCACCGGACTCTGCACAAGCTACAGACTTACTAGGTATTTACCTTGTTCTGATGTTCCTACGGGAGCAGCGGATTCTGCACAAGCTACAGACTTACTAGCTATTTACCTTGTTCTGATGTACCTACGAGAGCACCGGATTCTGCACAAGCTAAAGACTTACTAGTTATTTACCTTTTTCTGATGTACCTACGGGAGCACCGGACTCTGCACAAGGTACAGACTTACTAGGTATTTAACTTGTTCTGATGTACCTACGGGAGCACCGGTCTCTGCACAAGCTACAGACTTACTAGGTATTTACCTTGTTCAGATGTACCTACGGGAGCACCGGATTGTGCATAAGCTACAGACTTACTAGGTATTTACCTGGTTCTGATGTACCTTCGGGAGCCCCGGATTCTGCACAAGCTACAGACTTACTAGCTATTTACTTGTTCTGATGTACATACGGGGGCAACGGACTCTGCACAAGATACAGACTGACTAGGTATTTACCTTGTTCTGATGTACCTACGGGAACACCGGTTTCTGCAAAAGATACAGACTGACTAGGTATTTACCTTGCTCTGATGTACCTACGGGAGCAGCGGATTCTGCACAAGCTACAGACTTACTAGGTATTTACCTTTTTCTGATGTACCTACGAGAGAACTGGATTCTGCACAAGCTAAAGACTTACTAGGTATTTACCTTTTTCTGATGTACCTACGGGAGCACCGGACTCTGCACAAGGTACAGACTTACTAGGTATTTACCTTGTTCTGATGTACCTACGGGAGCACCGGACTCTGCACAAGCTACAGACTTACTAGATATATACCTTGTTCTGATGTACCTACGAGCGCACCTGATTCTGCACAAGCTAAAGACTTACTAGCTATTTACCTTGTTCTGATGTACCTACGGGAGCACCGGACTCTGCACAAGCTACAGACTTACTAGGTATTTACCTTGCTCTGATGTACCTACGGGAGCACCGGACTCTGCACAAGATACAGACTGACTAGGTATTTACCTTGCTCTGATGTACCTGCGGGAACCCCGGATTCTGCACAAGCTACAGACTTACTAGGTATTTACCTTGTTCTGATGTACCTACGGGAGCAGCGGATTCTGCAAAAGCTACAGACTTACTAGGTATTTACCTTGTTCTGATGTACCTACGAGAGCACCGGATTCTGCACAAGCTAAAGACTTACTAGGTATTTACCTTTTTCTGATGTACCTCCGGGAGCACCGGACTCTGCACAAGGTACAGTCTTACTAGGTATTTACCTTGTTCTGATGTACCTACGGGAGCACCGGACTCTTCACAAGGTACAGACTTACTAGGTATTTACCTTGTTCTGATGTACCTACGGGAGCACCGGTCTCTGCACAAGCTACAGACTTACTAGGTATTTACCTTGTTCTGATGTACCTACGAGAGCACCGGATTCTGCACAAGCTACAGTCTTACTAGGTATTTACCTTGTTCTGATGTACCTACGGGAGCACCGGACTCTGCACAAGATACTGACTGACTAGGTATTTACCTTGTTCTGATGTACCTACGGGAGCAACGGACTCTGCACATGATACAGACTGACTAGGTATTTACCTTGCTCTGATGTACCTACGGGAGCAACGGACTCTGCACAAGATACAGACTGACTAGGTATTTACCTTGCTCTGATGTACCGACGGGAACACCGGATTCTGCACATGATACAGACTTACTAGGTTTTTACCTTGTTCTGATGTACCTACGGGAGCACCGGACTCTGCATAAGCTACAGACTTACTAGGTATTTACCTTGTTCTGATGTACCTACGGGAGCACCGGACTCTGCACAAGCTACAGATTTAATAGCTTTTTACCTTGTTCTGTTGTACATACGGGAGCACCGGACTCTGCACATGATACAGACTGACTTGGTATTTACCTTGCTCTGATGTACCTACGGGAGCACCGGACTCTGCACAAGCTAAAGACTTACTAGGTATTTACCTTGTTCTGACGTTCCTACGGGAGCAGCGGATTCTGCACAAGCTACAGACTTACTAGCTATTTACCTTGTTCTGATGTACCTACGAGAGCACCGGATACTGCACAATCTAAAGACTTACTAGGTATTTACCTTTTTCTGATGTACGTACGGGGGCACCGGACTCTGCACAAGGTACAGACTTACTAGGTATTTACCTTGTTCTGATGTACCTACGGGAGCACCGGTCTCTGCACAACCTACAGACTTACTAGGTATTTACCTTGTTCTGATGTACCTACGGGAGCACCGGATTGTGCACAAGCTACAGAGTTACTAGGTATTTACCTTGTTCTGAGGTACCTGGTTCTGATGTACCTTTTGGAGCACCGGATTCTGCACAAGCTACAGACTTACTAGCTATTTACCTTGTTCTGATGTACATGAGGGGGCACCGGACTCTGCACAAGATACAGACTGACTAGGTATTTACCTTGTTCTGATGTACCTACGGGTGCACCGGATTGTGCACAAGCTACAGACTTACTAGGTATTTACCTGGTTCTGATGTACCTTCGGGAGCACCGGATTCTGCACAAGCTACAGACTTACTAGCTATTTACCTTGTTCTGATGTGCCTACGAGAGCACTGGATTCTGCACAAGATACAGACTGACTAGGTATTTACCTTGTTCTGATGTACCTACGGGAACACCGGATTCTGCACAAGATACAGACTGACTAGGTATTTACCTTGCTCTGATGTACCAACGGGAGCAGCGGATTCTGCACAAGCTACAGACTTCCTAGTTATTTACCTTGTTCTGATGTACCTACGAGAGCACTGGATTCTGCACAAGCTAAAGACTTACTAGGTATTTATCTTTTTCTGATGTACCTACGGGAGCACCGGACTCTGCACAAGCTACAGACTTGCTAGGTATTTACCTTGTTCTAATGTACGTACGGGAGCACCGGACTCTGCACAAGCTACAGACTTACTAGGTTTTTACCTTGTTCTGATTTACCTACGGGAGTACCGGAATCTGCACAAGCTACAGACTTACTAGGTATTTACCTTGTTCTGATGTACCTATGCGAGCACCGGATTCTGCAAAAGCTACAGACTTACTAGGTATTTACCTTGCTCTGGTGTACCTACGGGAGCACCGGACTCTGCACAAGATACAGACTGACTAGGTATTTACCTTGCTCTGATGTACCGACGGGAACACCGGATTCTGCACAAGCTACAGACTCACTAGGTATTTACCTTGTTCTGATGTACCTACGGGAGCACCGGACTCTGCACAAGCTACAGACTTACTAGGTATTTACCTGGTTCTGATGTACCTACGGGAGCACCGGACTCTGCACAAGCTACAGACTTACTAGCTATTTACCTTGTTCTGATGTACATACGGGAGCACCTGACTCTGCACATGATACAGACTGACGAGGTATTTACCTTGCTCTGATGTAGCTACGGGAGCACCGGACTCTGCACAAGATACAGACTGACTAGGTATTTACCTTGCTCTGATGTACCTACGGGAACACCGGATTCTGCACAAGCTACAGACTTACTAGGTATTAACCTTGTTCTGATGTACTTAAGGGAGCACCGGATTCTGCACAAGCTACAGACTTACTAGGCATTTACCTTGTTCTGATGTACCTACGGGAACTCCTGTCTCTGCACAAGCTACAGACTTACTAGGTATTTACATTGTTCTGATGTACCTACGGGAGCACCGGACTCTGCACAAGCTACAGACTTACTAGGTATTTACCTTGTTCTGATGTACATACGGGAGCACCGGACTCTGCACATGATACAGACTGACTAGGTATTTACCTTGTTCTGATGTACCTACGGGAACACCGGATTCTGCACAAGATACAGACTGACTAGTTATTTACCTTGCTCTGATGTACCTACGGGAGCAGCGGATTCTGCACAAGCTACAGACTTACTAGTTATTTACCTTGTTCTGATGTACCTACGAGAGCACTGGATTCTGCACAAGCTAAAGACTTACTAGGTATTTAGCTTTTTCTGATGTACCTACGGGAGCACCGGACTCTGCACAAACTACAGACTTACTAGCTATTTACCTTGTTCTGATGTACATACGGGAGCACCGGACTCTGCACATGATACAGACTGACTAGGTATTTACCTTGCTCTGACGTACCTACGGGAGCACCGGTCTCTGCACAAGCTTTCATAAAGGAGGGATGTATTGTGGAGAAGAGATGTATTCATCAGGGATAGATTGTGTGCATATAAGTTCATGAGAGTGCAAAAGAAGAGTGAATACAGGTGGAGTGAGGGATGTGTTGTGGAGAAGAGATGTATTCATCAGGGATAGATTGTGTGCATATAAGTTCATGAGAGTGCAAAAGAAGAGTGAATACAGGTGGAGGGTTGGATGTGTTGTGGAGAAGAGAGGTATTCATCAGGGATAGATTGTGTGCATATAAGTTCATGAGAGTGCAAAAGAAGAGTGAATAAAGGTGGAGGGAGGGATGTGTTGTGGAGAAGAGAGGTATTCATCAGGGATAGATTGTGTGCATATCAGTTCATGAGAGTGCAAAAGAAGAGTGAATACAGGTGGAGGAAGGGATGTGTTGTGGAGAAGAGAGGTATTCATCAGGGATAGATTGTGTGCATATAAGTTCATGAGAGTGCAAAAGAAGAGTGAATACAGGTGGAGGGTTGGATGTGTTGTGGAGAAGAGAGGTATTCATCAGGGATAGATTGTGTGCATATAAGTTCATGAGAGTGCAAAAGAAGAGTGAATACAGGTGGAGGGAGGGATGTGTTGTGGAGAAGAGAGGTATTCATCAGGGATAGATTGTGTGCATATAAGTTCATGAGAGTGCAAAAGAAGTGTGAATAAAGGTGGAGGGAGGGATGTGTTGTGGAGAAGAGAGGTATTCATCAGGGATAGATTGTGTGCATATAAGTTCATGAGAGTGCAAAAGAAGAATGAATACAGGTGGAGGGAGGGATGTGTTGTAGAGAAGAGAGGTATTCATCAGGGATAGATTGTGTGCATATAAGTTCATGAGAGTGCAAAAGAAGAGTGAATAAAGGTGGAGGGAGGGATGTGTTGTGGAGAAGAGAGGTATTTATCAGGGATAGATTGTGTGCATATTAGTTCATGAGAGTGCAAAAGAAGAGTGAATACAGGTTGAGGGAGGGATGTGTTGTAGAGCAGAGAGGTATTCATCAGGGATAGATTGTGTGCATATATGTTCATGAGAGTGCAAAAGAAGAGTGAATAAAGGTGGAGGGAGGGATGTGTTGTGGAGAAGAGAGGTATTCATCAGGGATAGATTGTGTGCATATAAGTTCATGAGAGTGCAAAGAAGAGTGAATACAGGTGGAGGGAGGGATGTGTTGTGGAGAAGAGAGGTATTCATCAGGGATAGATTGTGTGCATATAAGTTCATGAGAGTGCAAAAGAAGAGTGAATAAAGGTGGAGGGAGGGATGTGTTGTGGAGAAGAGAGGTATTCATCAGGGATAGATTGTGTGCATATAAGTTCATGAGAGTGCAAAAGAAGAGTGAATACAGGTGGAGGGAGGGATGTGTTGTGGAGAAGAGAGTATTCATCAGGGATAGATTGTTGCTATAAGTTCATGAGAGTGCAAAAGAAGAGTGAATACAGGTGGAGGAGGGATGTGTTGTGGAGAAGAGAGGTATTCATCAGGGATAGATTGTGTGCATATAAGTTCATGAGAGTGCAAAAGAGAGTGAATAAAGGGGGATGTGTGTTGAGGAGAAGAGAGGTATTCATCAGGGATAGATTGTGTGCATATAAGTTCATGAGAGTGCAAAAGAAGAGTGAATACAACGGAGGGGAGGGATGTGTTGTAGAGAAGAGAGGTATTCATCAGGGATAGATTGTGTGCATATAAGTTCATGAGAGTGCAAAAGAAGAGTGAATACAGGTGGAGGGAGGGATGTGTTGTGGAGAAGAGAGGTATTCATCAGGCATAGATTGTGTGCATATAAGTTCATGAGAGTGCAAAAGAAGAGTGAATACAGGTGGAGGGAGGGATGTGAGTGAAGAAGAGAGGTATTCATCAGGGATAGATTGTGTGCATATAAGTTCATGAGAGTGCAAAAGAAGAGTGAATACAGGTGGAGGGAGGGATGTGTTGTGGAGAAGAGAGGTATTCATCAGGGATAGATTGTGTGCATATAAGTTCATGAGAGTGCAAAAGAAGAGTGAATACAGGTGGAGGGAGGGATGTGTTGTGGAGAAGAGAGGTATTCATCAGGGATAGATTGTGTGCATATAAGTTCATGAGAGTGCAAAGAAGAGTGAATACAGGTGGAGGGAGGGATGTGTTGTGGAGAAGAGAGGTATTCATCAGGGATAGATTGTGTGCATATAAGTTCATGAGAGTGCAAAAGAAGAGTGAATACAGGTGGAGGGAGGATGTGTTGTGGAGAAGAGAGGTATTCATCAGGGATAGATTGTGTGCATATAAGTTCATGAGAGTGCAAAAGAAGAGTGAATACAGGTGGAGGAGGATGTGTTGTGGAGAAGAGAGGTATTCATCAGGGATAGATTGTGTGCATATAAGTTCATGAGAGTGCAAAAGAAGAGTGAATACAGGTGGAGGGAGGGATGTGTTGTGGAGAAGAGAGGTATTCATCAGGGATAGATTGTGTGCATATAAGTTCATGAGAGTGCAAAAGAAGAGTGAATACAGGGGAGGGAGGGATGTGTTGTGGAGAAGAGAGGTATTCATCAGGGATAGATTGTGTGCATATAAGTTCATGAGAGTGCAAAAGAAGAGTGAATACAGGTGGAGGGAGGGATGTGTTGTGGAGAAGAGAGGTATTCATCAGGGATAGATTGTGTGCATATAAGTTCATGAGAGTGCAAAAGAAGAGTGAATACAGGTGGAGGGAGGGATGTGTTGTGGAGAAGAGAGTATTCATCAGGGATAGATTGTGTGCATATAAGTTCATGAGAGTGCAAAAGAAGAGTGAATACAGGTGGAGGGAGGGATGTTGTGGAGAAGAGAGGTAGTCATCAGGGATAGATTGTGTGCATATAAGTTCATGAGAGTGCCAAAGAAGAGTGAATACAGGAGGAGGGAGGGATGTGTTGTGGAGAGAGAGAGGGTTCATCAGGATAGATTGTGTGCATAATAAGTTCATGAGAGTGCAAAAGAAGAGTGAATACAGGTTGAGTGAGGGATGTGTTGGTGGAGAAGAGAGGTATTTAGTCTCGGGATAGATGTGTGCATAAGTTCATGAGAGTGCAAAAGAAGAGTGAATACAGGTGGAGGGAGGGATGTGTTGTGGAGAGAGAGGTATTCATCAGGGATAGATGTGTGCTTAAAGTTCATGAGTGCAAAAGAAGAGTGGAATACAGGTGAAGGGAGGAGGGAGGGAGGGATGTGTTGTAGAGAAGAGAGGTATTCACCAGGGATAGATTGTGTGCATATAAGTTCATGAGAGTGCAAAAGAAGAGTGAATACAGGTGGAGGGAGGGATGTGTTGTGGAGAAGAGAGGTATTCATCAGGGAGAGATTGTGTGCATATAAGTTCATGAGAGTGCAAAAGAAGAGTGAATACAGGTGGAGGGAGGGATGTGTTGTAGAGAAGAGAGGTATTCATCAGGGATAGATTGTGTTCATATAAGTTCATGAGAGTGCAAAAGAAGAGTGAATACAGGTGGAGGGAGGGATGTGTTGTGGAGAAGAGAGGTATTCATCAGGGATAGATTGTGTGCATATAAGTTCATGAGAGTGCAAAAGAAGAGTGAATACAGGTGGAGGGAGGGATGTGTTGTGGAGAAGAGAGGTATTCATCAGGGATAGATTGTGTGCATATAAGTTCATGAGAGTGCAAAAGAAGAGTGAATACAGGTGGAGGGAGGGATGTGTTGTGGAGAAGAGAGGTATTCATCAGGGATAGATTGTGTGCATATAGTTCATGAGAGTGCAAAGAAGAGTGAATACAGGTGGAGGGAGGGATGTGTTGTGGAGAAGAGAGGTATTCATCAGGGATAGATTGTGTGCATATAAGTTCATGAGAGTGCAAAAGAAGAGTGAATACAGGTGGAGGGAGGGATGTGTTGTGGAGAAGAGAGGTAGTAGTCATCAGGGATAGATTGTGTGCATATAAGTTCATGAGAGTGCAAAGAAGAGTGAATACAGGGGAGGGAGGGATGTGTTGTGGAGAAGAGAGGTAGTCATCAGGGATAGATTGTGTGCATATAAGTTCATGAGAGTGCAAAAGAAGAGTGAATACAGGTGGAGGGAGGAGGGATGTGTTGTGGAAGAGAGGTAGTCATCAGGGATAGTTGTGTGCATATAAGTTCATGAGAGTGCAAAAGAAAAGTGAATACAGGTGGAGGAGGGATGTGTGTGAGGAGAGGTCAGAGGTATTCATCAGGGATAGATTGTGTGCATATAAGTTCATGAGAGTGCAAAAGAAGAGTGAATACAGGTGGAGGGAGGGATGTGTTGTGGAGAAGAGAGGTAGTCATCATCAGGGATAGATTGTGTGCATATAAGTCATGAGAGTGCAAAAGAAGAGTGAATACAGGTGGAGGGAGGGATGTGTTGTGGAGAAGAGAGGTAGTCATCAGGGATAGATTGTGTGCATATAAGTTCATGAGAGTGCAAAAGAAGAGTGAATACAGGTGGAGGGAGGGATGTGTTGTGGAGAAGAGAGGTAGTCATCAGGGATAGATTGTGTGCATATAAGTTCATGAGAGTGCAAAAGAAGAGTGAATACAGGTGGAGGGAGGGATGTGTTGTGGAGAAGAGAGATAGTCATCAGGGATAGATTGTGTGCATATAAGTTCATGAGAGTGCAAAAGAAGAGTGAATACAGGTGGAGGGAGGGATGTGTTGTGGAGAAGAGAGGTAGTCATCAGGGATAGATTGTGTGCATATAAGTTCATGAGAGTGCAAAAGAAGAGTGAATACAGGTGGAGGGAGGGATGTGTTGTGGAGAGGAGAGGTAGTCATCAGGGATAGATTGTGTGCATATAAGTTCATGAGAGTGCAAAAGAAGAGTGAATACAGGTGGAGGGAGGGATGTGTTGTGGAGAAGATAGGTAGTCATCAGGGATAGGTTGTGTGCATATAAGTTCACGAGAGTGCAAAAGAAGAGTGAATGAAGACAGGTGGAGGGAGGGATGTGTTGTGGAGAAGAGAGGTAGTCATCAGGGATAGATTGTGTGTGATATAAGTTCATGAGAGTGCAAAAGAAGAGTGAATACAGGTGAGGGAGGGAGGGATGTGTGGAGAAGAGAGGTATCATCAGGGATAGATTGTGTGCATAAAGTTCATGAGAGTGCAAAAGAAGAGTGAATACAGGTGGAGGGAGGGAGGGATGTGTTGTGGAGAAGAGAGGTTTTCATCAGGGATGGATTGATTGTGCATATAAGTTCATGAGAGTGCAAAAGAAGAGTGAATACAGGTGGAGGGAGGGATGTGTTGTGGAGAAGAGAGGTATTCATCAGGGATAGATTGTGTGCATATAAGTTCAAGAGAGTGCAAAAGAAGAGTGAATACAGGTGGAGGGAGGGATGTGTTGTGGAGAAGAGAGGTAGTCATCAGGGATAGATTGTGTGCATATAAGTTCATGAGAGTGCAAAAGAAGAGTGAATACAGGTGGAGGGAGGGATGTGTTGTGGAGAAGAGAGGTATTCATCAGGGATAGATTGTGTGCATATAAGTTCTTGAGAGTGCAAAAGAAGAGTGAATACAGGTGGAGGGAGGGATGTGTTGTGGAGAAGAGAGGTAGTCATCAGGGATAGATTGTGTGCATATAAGTTCATGAGAGTGCAAAAGAAGAGTGAATACAAGTGGAGGGAGGGATGTGTTGTGGAGAAGAGAGTATTCATCAGGGATAGATTGTGTGCATATAAGTTCATGAGAGTGCAAAAGAAGAGTGAATACTGGTGGAGGGAGGGATGTGTTGTGGAGAAGAGAGGTATTCATCAGGGATAGATTGTGTGCATATATTTCATGAAGTGCAAAAGAAGAGTGAATACAAGTGGAGGGAGGGATGTGTTGTGGAGAAAGAGGTATTCATCAGGATAGATTGTGTGCATATAAGTTCATGAGAGTGCAAAAGAAGAGTGAATACAGGTGGAGGGAGGATGTGTTGTGGAGAAGAGAGGTATTCATCAGGGATAGATTTGTGCATATAAGTTCATGAGAGTGCAAAAGAAGAGTGAATACAGGTGGAGGGAGGATGTGTTGTGGAAAGAAGAGTATTCATCAGGGATAGATTGTGTGCATATAAGTTCATGAGAGTGCAAAAGAAGAGTGAATACAGGTGGAGGGAGGGATGTGTTGTGGAGAGAAGAGAGGTATTCATCAGGGATAGATTGTGTGCATATAAGTTCATGAGAGAGCAAAGAAGAGTGAATACAGGTGGAGGGAGGGATGTTTGTGGAGAAGAGAGGTATTCATCAGGGATAGATTGTGTGCATATAAGTTCATGAGAGTGCAAAAGAAGAGTGAATACAGATGGAGGGAGGGATGTGGTTGTGGAGAGAGAGGTATTCATCAGGATAATTGTGTGCACATAAGTTCATGAGAGTGCAAAAGAAGAGTGAATACATGTGGGAGGAGTGATGAGTTTGTAGAGATAAGAGAAGTATTCATCAGGGATAGATTGTGTGCATATAAGTTCATGAGAGTGCAAAGAAGAGTGAATACAGGTGGAGGAGGGATGTGTTTTGTTGAGAAGAGAGGTATTCATCAGGCATAGATTGTGTGCATATAAGTTCATGAGAGTGCAAAAGAAGAGTGAATACAGGTGGAGGGAGGGATGTGTTGTGGAGAAGAGAGATAGTCATCAGGGATAGATTGTGTGCATATAAGTTCATGAGAGTGCAAAAGAAGAGTGAATACAGGTGGAGGGAGGGATGTGAGTGAAGAAGTGAGGTATTCATCAGGGATAGATTGTGTGCATATAAGTTCATGAGAGTGCAAAAAAGAGTGAATACAGGTGGAGGGAGGGATGTGTTATGGAGTAGAGAGGTATTCATCAGGGATAGATTGTGTGCATATAAGTTCATGAGAGTGCAAAAGAAGAGTGAATACAGGTGGAGGGAGGAATGTGCTGTGGAGAAGAGAGGTATTCATCAGGGATAGATTGTGTGCATATAAGTTCATGAGAGTGCAAATGAAGAGTGAATACAGGTGGAGGGAGGGATGTGTTGTGGAGAAGAGAGGTAGTCATCAGGGATAGATTGTGTGCATATAAGTTCATGAGAGTGCAAAAGAAGAGTGAATACAGGTGGAGGGAGGGATGTGCTGTGGAGAAGAGAGATAGTCATCAGGGATAGATTGTGTGCATATAAGTTCATGAGAGTGCAAAAGAAGAGTGAATACAGGTGGAGGGAGGGATGTGTTGTGGAGAAGAGAGGTAGTCATCAGGGATAGATTGTGTGCATATAAGTTCATGAGAGTGCAAAAGAAGAGTGAATACAGGTGGAGGGAGGGATGTGTTGTGGAGAAGAGAGGTAGTCATCAGGGATAGATTGTGTGCATATCAGTTCATGAGAGTGCAAAAGAAGAGTGAATACAGGTGGAGGGAGGGATGTGTTGTGGAGAAGATAGGTAGTCATCAGGGATAGATTGTGTGCATATAAGTTCACGAGAGTGCAAAAGAAGAGTGAATACAGGTTGAGGGAGGGATGTGTTGTGGAGAAGAGAGGTAGTCATCAGGGATAGATTGTGTGCATATAAGTTCATGAGAGTGCAAAAGAAGAGTGAATACAGGTGGAGGGAGGGATGTGTTGTGGAGAAGAGAGGTATTCATCAGGGATAGATTGTGTGCTTAAAAGTTCATGAGAGTGCAAAAGAAGAGTGAATACAGGTGGAGGGAGGGATGTGTTGTGGAGAAGAGAGGTATATGATATAGGATCATTTTTCATTGGGACTTTTCTTAATTGTCTGTCTGTGTGTATATGTATGTATGTATGTATCTATCCATATATACACACATATATACACATATTTTGCTGTATAATATATTACGTATATATATATATATATATATATATATACATATATATACTCTTTTACTTGTTTCAGTCATTTGACTGCGGCCATGCTGGAGCACTGCCTTTAGTCGAGCAACTCGACCCCGGGATTTATTCTTTTGTAAGCCCAGTACTTATTCTATCGGTCTCTTTTGCCGAACCGCTAAGTAACGGGGACATAAACACACCAGCATCGGTTGTCAAGCAATGCTAGAGGGACAAACACAGACACACAAACATATACACACACATACATATATATATATATATTATATATATATATATACGACAGGCTTCTTTCAGTTTCCGTCTACCATACCCACTCACAAGGCTTTGGTCGGCCTGGGGCTATAGCAGAAGACACTTGACCAAGATGCCACGCAGTGGGACTGAACCCGGAACCATGTGGTTCATTAGCAAGCTACTTACCACACAGCCACTCCTGCGCCTATATATATATATACATATACACACATACGCATAGACAAATATAATGTATGTATGTATGTATAT
>NW_021832658.1:27500-29775 GCF_006345805.1 Octopus sinensis | reverse complement strand
TAGCTATATATATATAAATATATATATATGTATTATGTATACATGTATGTATGTTATGTATATATCTATCAATATCTATGTATCTATCTATCTATCAATCTATCCATCTGTCTATCTACCTGTCTATACATATATATATATATATATATCTATATATATATATATATTGTGTGTGTGTGTATAACATATATAGGTATACGCATTTTATTGAAGAACTGTGTAATAAAACGGACTCGGTAATTCGTGTTTGACTCAAAATACAAGACTGCGGTTTTGTAATGGCGATGCAAAAATAGAGATGGAAATAGAAATTCATTTTAAATACCCCGGTATATACAATATATGCAGTTATATTTACAACGACAGCACTTTCAGCAGTTCTCAATAATTCTACTGTGACTTTGTTCTTGATTATTAACTTCACTGTAATCATGATACGGTTAACCGAGTATTTCTAACATGTTAAAGTCTTCTGCTTTCATACCATTTAATTTGTATGTAACAGAAATTCGATTTATCGTTGTCGTCGTCGTCGTCATCGTCGTTGTTGTTGTTGTTGTTTTTGTTGTTGTTGTTGTTGTTTATATGTAACAGAAACTCGTATGAAATGTGATATGAAAGCGGCATTTAATAGCTACATCTGACAAACGTTTACATTTTTTCTCCTTTTCTTCTAATTCCAGTATGGCATGGGCGCGGTCCATTGCGCAGCCTGGTTTGGTCAGCTAGAATCGCTCAAAGCATTGGTAAATGGAGGAGCAAGAACCACTGTACAAACCAAAGTAAGTTCCTATCAATTTTGTGTAATATTTTCTTCTTTATCCTTAATAATGTTTGCCGAAAGAATACTTCTTCCTCTTATCGTCTGCTTTTATTCAATGTCGGGTCAATGGAACGTGTGTGAAATCATTAATGTTTAAACTTCTCTTCTATTTGTTTTCGCCGATAGATGGCGGTGTTACAAACAATAAAACGTGGTTCCATCAATCAGATGCCTTTTAATATGTCTATTCACACATTCTTGTCTTGTTTAATTTTAATTTACACCTTGAAGCGTCTCTCATACTCGCCAATCGCACTCACAACATACATTCATATACAGAAAAAAATGCATACATATGATATGTGTGTGTGTATGAATGCTTTTATATGCGTGTGAGTGTGTATATATAAACATATATAAACATATATATATATATATATATATATATATATATATATATATATTATAATTAGTGAAACGGTAAGATAACAAAAGAAAGAAAGAGACCTCGATATTATGTAAATAGAGGAATTTATCTGTAAATGTAATATGTGACAATTATTCGGTAGCCAAGATAAAACTCTCACCACACAGCACTATATCAGCAGCCACACGTTACAGACGCACATACTTACACACGCACACACGTCAAAATCACTAGTCCCTATCCACACACGCACACAAACACTTATACGTTTTCCCATACACGCACGCACGCGGACCTTCGTTTTCGGATCACCAATACTTTATTAACCCCCCCCCCTCCTTCTTTCAGCCTCTTTAAACTTCTTTTCCAATCAGTTGCCATGCTCGACCGCTAAATCCACAAGTTTTTTTTTATTCTCTCTGTTTATTTCATCGTGTTCCTTTCTATTGAAGAGCGTAGGCTCGAAACGTAAAAGACTTCCTCACTTTCCCGAGCGCCAAACTAATACACCTCCTTGTTATTCATACACCTATCTTCATCTTTTATTTTTCTGTAAATTTCAACTATCTATATGTATGTATGTATGTATGTATGTATGTATGTATGTATGTATGTATGTATGTATGTATGTATGTATGTGTGTACGTATGTATGCATTTATGTATGTATGTATGAATGTATGTATGTATGTATGTATGAATGTATGTATGTATGTACGTATGTATGTATGTATGTATGTATGTATGTATGTACGTATTATGTATGTGTGTGTGTGTACATATCTATCTAATTATATAAACATTTACAGCGTTATAGATAGACAGACAGATCGGCAGCCAGCCAGTCAGCCAGACTGGCTGACACAGACATTCTCTTCTAGCATTCTCTTTTAGCATTCTCTTCTGTAATGTCTGTGGTATGACCATCCTCTGAGTGTACATTAGTACACCATCACATATAGGATACACGTTCACATCTTGATGATTTTTTGCATCAGACCATTTTTATTTCCTTTTGTCGACCACAGTTTTGTTTTTGTCTCATTCATAAATTTGACATTTCTCGCATTTCTTTTTACTTCTTCC
>NW_021832658.1:7500-22500 GCF_006345805.1 Octopus sinensis | reverse complement strand
TGTTTGACTAAAGGAATCTATTGTTAATATAATTATATTTAGGGGAAGCACAGTATATGTTTTTTTATATCTTTTAACTTCGTGTAATAGCGAGCAGAGGTTTCAATATATATGGTAATATATTAATTTGTTTTTCTTTTATTCATGCATATTTGTAGGTACATATATACATACATGCTTATATATATATATACATTTATGTATGTATGTGGAAATATCGGATCTAATTCGTGTACTGATGTATTCCCAATCTATTCGGGTGCCTTAAAAAAGAATGGTCGATGCTTATGAATCGACTATTGGTCTTATCAGACTCTAAAAACGGTCTTTTGTGTATATTTTGTATTTAGATATACTTGTCTACTTGTCTACAGACTAATATTAGTAGGTTTCTAAGCATGTTTTGCTGATTAATATATCCTTTGTTAAATATATATATATATACATATGTATGTGTATATATATATATATATAAATGTGTGTGTGTGTGTGTGTGAGTGTGTGCGAGGAACAAAGTGTGTATGTTTTGTGCATGTGTCTGTGTTTGTGTATAAATATACTTGTTGAATAAATAAGTTTCTCTACAAGTATTCTTGCATCTTTTTTGTATAAACAGATATACATGTTTGCATATGTGTTGATGTGTTTGTGTATATATATATATATATATATATATATATATATACATATATGTGTGTGTGTGTATGTCTTATATAAATGACGTATAACATGCATGCACACACATACATCATATATACATACATACATACATACATACATACATACATACATACATACATACATACATATATATATATTGGAATAAAATATCATATATAAAATATAGCCTATACATAGATACATACACATTTATATATAGACCGATGGACACATAACTGTGTGTGTGTGAGAGTATGTGTGTGTGTGTGTATGTGTGTGTGTGTGTGTGTGTGTGTGTGTGTGTGTGTTTATTTATGTATGTATCTCTGTAAGCATGTATGTGTGTAAGTACAGGTGCTTTTGCAAAACAGATCCAGGCAGTCTGGAAGCAAAATTTGAATTGTGTACATATATATATATAGAATATGAACTTCATAAAATGTCTGTTTATTGAACTTATTGGTTTATATCTCAACGGAAAACGTATTAGATAAATACCAGAAGGCATTTTGTCTGTTGCTCCACCGATTCTGCCATAAAACTTGTTGTTATTGCACAAATATTAACGATTGAGTCTTCGTGTGCACGTCACAGAAGACACAGAACGATGTGCCTTTTGGCAACATCAATCATCACGTTCACTAACCATCACCATCATCATGACTCTTAACCATCATCATCAAACTTCAGCGCCCTGAACTATGACCATCGCTTTTAACCCTTACCATCATCACCCTTAACAATCATCATCGCCCTTAATGATCACCATCGCCCTTAACAATCACCATCGCCCTTAATGATCACCATCGCCCTTAACAATCACCATCGCCCTTAATGATCACCATCGCCCTTAACAATCATTATCACCCTTAGCTATCATCGCCATCATCATTACTATAACCATCATAACAATTATCACATTAACCATCATCATCATTATCATCATCATGATCATCATTATCATCATCATCATCACCACCACGCTAATTCAGCTCCAGGGCAATCGTACTTGCCATGATCATCACAGACAGCAGTTTTATGGGGGGTTTTTCCTTAGTCATCGGAAGTTGTTTAGTCGAACAAACCGTCCCCAGTAATTACTTTTAAATGTGAAATTTATTTCATCGGTTTCTTGTGCCAAACAGCTAAGTCACAAGAGTGTAAACAAAGCATTTCCGGTTGTCAAGTGGTAGGGAGGCAACCAACACAAACACAGGAAGAACATTATGTGAATGGACAACCAAGACTGGGATAATCCAGTACCTAGGTTTCGGACTCTTCAAATACGTTTGTCATCGAATATATGGTTAGTCTTCATCAGCTGGATTTACCTGGACAATATTTCAAATGTTGCTACATCATTGCCAGTATACTCTCATATTTGTGTGTGTATATATTTGTGTGTTTACATACACACAGACACTCACACACACACATATTTTATATATATATATATATTTGTGCGTATACACACTCACATATATACGTACATACAAACACATATATAATACATACATACATACATACATACATACATATGTGTGTATGTGTTTAACCTATATAGTAGACATATATCCAGAGCTAATTTCACTAATTCTCTGTAGATTAAAAGGAAAACTGATAAACAACCTTAATCGATTTTCGCATCTTATTGAATTCTCATCAGGGTCGTCTACATCAATTTGACCAAATCCAGCGAAACTATCAGCCAATCTGTTAACAACCTCAACAATTACAGTAACTGTAGAAAACTGGGGGTACTAACTTGCATACTGTAAGTGTTATCATGTTATCTAAGACAGGCTTCAACACAGTTTCCCGTCTACTAAATTAACTCACAACACATTGGTCAACTCTATGCTATATAGTAAAAGACACTTTCGCCAAGGTGCGGCACAGTGAGACTGAAACCGAAATCATGTGGTTGCCAAGTAAACTTCTTAACCACACAGCCATCCCTGCGCCTCAATATTCACCTAACAATATGACATCACAGTCAAATACGGCGAGCTGGCAGAATCGTTAGCACGCCGGGCGAAATGCGTAGCCGTATTTCGTCTGCCGTTACATTCTGAGTTCAAATTCCGCCGAGGTTGACTTTGCTTTTCATCCTTTCGGGGTCGATAAATTAAGTACCAGTTACGAACTGGGGTCGATGTAATCGGCTTAATACCTATGTCTGTCCTTGTTTGTTCCCTCTGTGTTTAGCCCATTGTGGGTAGTAAAGAAATAGGTATTTCGCCCGTCTTTACGCTCTGAGTTCAAATTCTGCCGAGGTCGACTTTACCTTTCATCCTTTCGGGGATCTATGAATTAGGTACTAGTTGCGTACTGGGGTCTTTGTAATCGATTTATCCCTTCCCCCGTAATTGCCGCCCTTGTGGCAAAATTTAAAACCAACATTACGTTACAGTGAAGCAGCGAGATAAACAGACAGACAGACAAGCAGTGTGAGCTTGAAGATTCTCATAAATCCTAACTTTAGTCTTATCTTCTTATCGACTGAGCGAGCGAGTAAGAAATGTCTGATGTAGTCACTCATTGCAGCAGATTAAGGCCACCAGTCTTGCGTGTTAAGAGGACTGTGAGAGATCTATGTTTACGTAAACAACCGGGCAACATGGTGGACGATGTTATTCCGGCTGTTGTAATATCTGGACTACTTCCCTCGTGTTTCTGAGTTCGACCTCGTCTATAAATGTTCATAAGCGAAATCGAGAAAGACTCTTTGAACTATTACCACCAGGTACGGACAGCATCACTAAAAGTACTTCCAGAAGGTACTCAATTTCGGCTGCTCTGCAACTTGAAGCATATTTGACTAATATATCTAGTGAGCAGGTAACGACTTCCTGGGTTTTAAATGCCGTATTGCAAGTGAGGGCTGTTAACTGGTGTCAACACAGTAACAATAGCCATGGGCTATACATATATATATATATATATATATATATATATATATATATATATATATATATAATATATATATATATATATATATTATATATATATATATATATACATATATATACATTCGCCATGATAGATCGCTAGCCACTACACATTCTTTATTTTCTCTCCTTATTTCATCTGAGTTCCTTTCTGTGGAAGAGCGTAGGCTCGAAACGTTAAAGACTTTTACACTTCCCGAGCGTTAAACTAACACGTCTGCTTGTTGTCTACACCAACTGTCTCCGTCTTTTGTTTTGTGTGTGTGTGTATTCTCCCTATATATATATATATATATATATATATATATATACATATATATATATATATCCCATGGCTATTGTTACATATATATGTATTGATAGAATATATCACGTTCCGGTGACGTTTTCAACACACTGTCTGCCGTCGAGTGTTGTTTGATCACATGGGCTTTGATTTTTGACATGGCTTGTCATCATCGTTGTCGTTATCATTATCATCATCATCATCATCATCATCACCACCACCACTACAACAACCACCATCATCACCATCACCATCTCCACCGCCACCATCACCGCCGTCACCATCGTAAGATCATCATCTTCGTCGTCGTCGTCATTACCCCCACCGCACCACCACCACCACCACCACCTCCATAATCATTATTATTCAGAGCAACAACAAAATCATCATCGTAATCATATTGCGCTACCACCACCACCAATACTACTACTACTACTACTACTACTACAAATACCGGTGCTCTCTACACCACAATCCTAAACTAGCCACCACTCCTGCACCACCACCACTACCACAACGACAACAACAACGCCTCTACCACGGCTGTTGCCACTACAACAAATACCATCACTTCGTCTACCATTTCCAGAACCGCCACCACTATCACCATCACCATCACCACTACTAATCCGAGCACCAGTTGCGCCACCGTCAGTCCAGCTCCACCACTACCGCCGCCGCCAGCTCCACCACCACCACCACCACCACCACCTTCGGCCTGTACAGTAATTTATTTCTATGTTTGCTAATTAACTTCATTTCAGCACGAAATATTAGCTTTGACTGTGAAGTTGAATATATGATTAGGGAGGGAGGGGCGAGGCGGGAACGGATAGGACTGATGATGACGACGACGACAACAACAACAACAACAACATCAACATCAACAACGTCATTAATAGAAATAGCAGCAGCAGCAGCAGCAGTAGCGAGAGATATAGCAGACATTAGCAATGGCGATAACAACAACAAACTTAATTATCCAGAATCACTGTTACCAGTGTCACAACCCAACACCACCACTAATACTATGACCTATACTACAACCCAACACCACCATTAATGCTATGACCTATACTACAACACATCACTACCATTAATACTATAACCTATACTACAACCCAACACCACCCTTAATACTATGACCTATACTACAACCCAACACCACCACTAATACTATGACCTATACTACAACCCAATACCACCACTAATACTATGACTTATACTACAACCCAACACCACCATTAATACTGTGAGCTGTACCACAACACTACCACCGTCGACACCAACATCACACTCAACATTACCACTAACGCTACTACCAATACCAAAAGTTACACTGGCACAACACTACCTGCAAATACTACCACCAACACTAGAATCAACACTACCAAGGACACTACAACCGCCAGAACTTCCACCACCACCACCACCACCATCACCATCGCCGCCGCCGCCGCCAATACCAGTACAACAACCAAATATTACCACTTATACTACAACCTAAACTGTTACTGTTATCACTGTTTTCCCCATCTGCTATCTCTAAATAACCTACACACGAGCACTACCACCACAACCACCACCACCGCTGTTACAGCCCACACATTCCACTTACCAAGTCAAATAACCCCTTTTACCACCCACGCGGACCACCACATTGACTCCTCACCCTACACGTCTTCACCACCACCAACAACAACGCCACCACCACCAACACCACCACCACCACTGCTAACGATTACATTTAACTGCCTTCAGTAAACTACGAAATCCACCACCACCACCACCACCAACAGTAACAACAACAACAACAACAACAACATCATCATCATCATCATCATCATCTTCATCATCATCATCATCATCATCATCATCATCATCTTCATCATCATCATCACCATCATCATCATCATCACCATCAACATCATCATCGTCATCATCATCGTCATCATCACCATCATCATCATCATCATCATCATCATCATCATCATCATCATCATCAACTTCATCATCATCATATTCATCATCATCTTCATCGTCATTATCATCATCATCATCATCATCATCATCATCACCGCCACCTCCACCACTGACGCCTCCGCCGCCGCCAATGCCAGGATATACCTAATGATCTTTTAATACCATTAGACAACAGCGTTAACACCAACCACTGCCGTCGAAACTACACTGACATCACCACCACCACCACCACTACTACTGCTGCTACTATTACTACTACTACTAATACTACTAATACTACTACTACTACTACATTTGTCACCGCCACCGCCGCACCAACACCGAACCAATGCCAATATCCGGTGAACTGTAAATGAATCTCATGAATATTCATAAACGGGAAACGTCTATTTTATGTATTAATGTTATCATCTATGTAAAATATGATAGGGTTGCGGCGGCGGGGAAGGTGGGAGGATCATGTTAAACCAAACAGTCATCGTCGTCAGTGGCAGCAGCAGCAGCAGCAGCAGCAGCAGCAGCAGCAGCAGCAGCAGCAGCAGCGGCAGCATCGTCGTCATCGTGGTCATCATCATCATCATCGTCATCCACACCATCTTGATTGATCCTCCTCCTCATCATCATCTTCGACATCGTCGTCGTCATTATAATTATCATCATCACCACCATCATCATCGTCATCATCATCATCATCATCATCGTTTTCATCATCATCATCACCATCATCATCCGTGTCGTCGTCATCACTTTCCGAGCTTGTCGTCATTGGCGTGAATATCATTATCCTAAATACCATTATCATTTCTCTGTCCGCTACGCTACACGCCTCGTCCTCCCCACCCAACCCAGCGCCAACAGCGCAACCAGTGCCACCACCATTGGTTAGATCATTTAAAACCATAAGCAAGTGTCTTGCAGCATTTAAGACATAGACTCTTTACGTTCTGCGTTCAAATCCAGCTTTTCATTCTCCCTGGGTCGAAAGCAATGCCGGTGAAGTGCAGAGGTTAATACCATCGATGCCAGCGATGGTTAGAAATCATCATTATTGAGTAAGCTGCATCGGGTTGAATCAGTAGAGCAAAGGAGATTACGGCAGCGTTACTGGAAATTAATAGTTATCGCCATACTAATATGGCAGTCTTATAAATATAAGACTAAAGCTGTCGCTGGTTAGCTCCATGAGGCCACCGCCTCAAGCTAGCTATTTGACACACGAACCTGCGTCCATCAAAAACCTTCGAACTGGCAGGATGAAGCGGCTGACCTCCCTTCTTCGAAGGTTTTTAATGGACGCAGGTTCGTGTGTCAAATAGCTAGCTTGAGGCGGTGGCCTCATGGAGCTAGCCAGCGACAGCTTTAGTCTTATATTTATAAGACTGCCATATTAGTATGGCGATAACTATTAATTTATATATAAAACTTAGATATGTTTCGACCAGAGATTGGTCCAGGCCATGTCTAACTTAATAGCACCACCTGATAGGATTATTCGAATCCTGTTTAAGTCAAGTTTTGTTCAAGTAGTGAGTTCTTGTTGGGTGAGTTGTATCCAGTTTTGTTCAAGTAGTGAGTTCTTGTTGGGTGAGTTGTATCCAATTATGGGTGGCTTGTCTGGTATTCTTTGAAGGAATCTATCCAGACTCTGTTTGAAGTTGATGGGATCCTTTTCCTCTTTGATCTCCCTCGGGACAATGTTAAATAGGGCAGGGCCTGTTGAGGAAAAGAAATTATGTTGCAGTGTACATGTATGTTGTGATCTTGAATTTGGCAGGGGACGTATAGCCCGTAGTCCAAGTCTCGGATGAACCTTGAAGCTAATGTTTAGGTCGTTTGGGCAAAGTTGGCGGTATATTTTCCACATCGTACAAATGATGTACCGCTCACGGCGACGCTGGAGGGAGTAAAGTTTCAAGGCTTTAAGGCGATCCCAATAGTCGAGAGCAGCCATGCCTTCAATTTGTTTAGTGAGAGCCCTCTGGGGTGACTCAATTCTGGAGATGTTTTGTCTTGTGTGAGGAGACCACAGTGGGCAGCAGTATTCAAGGTGTGGCCGTACAAAGGATGAAAAAAGTGGTATGATGACACCTTGTTCTCTGGACCGGAAAGTTCTTAAGATCCAGGAACTCATCCTACGAGCTGTATCGACCTTCTTGTTGATGTGTGCACTCCAACTGAGATCGTCATCAACAATTACACCCAGGTCTCTGATATTGTTAGAGGCTGTGAGCGGTTCCCCTGAAGGAAGAGAGTATGGTTGTTTTAGTGAGGAATTTCTTCCAAAATGCATCAGCTCAAATTTTCCCTCATTCAGTTGCATTTTGTTTCTGTCTGCCCATTGACTCACAGCATATAGGTCAGACTGGAGTTGAGTTCGGTCTGCTTCTTCATTGACGATTTGCTGGAGCTTAGTGTCATCAGCGAATATTTTCACTTTGCAGTGATGTACGACACTGGAAAGGTCGTTTACATAAATTATGAAGAGTAGCGGACCCAAAACAGTTCCCTGGGGAACACCGCTGGTGACTTTTGCTGGGTTTGAGTGGACTCCATCAACTACAACATGTTGTTTGTATTCTATTGCTAGAAAATACTGAATCCAGTGTAGAACTTTTCCACGGATTCCAACATTTGCCAATTTTGAGAGTAGGATGTTATGGTCTACCCTGTCGAACGCTTTACTGAAGTCAAGGTATATGACGTCAGAGTTCGAACCTGTTCCCAAGGCTTTGAGTACATCTTCAATGTGGTGTAAGAGCTGTTTAGACGGTCCCTGCCACAGCGAAAGCCATGTTGATTTGAATTTAGGAGTTTGTGGGTCTCCAGGAAGTCAGCTATCCTTGATCTTAACACTCTTTCAAACACTTTAATGATGTGGGAGGTGAGTGAGATTGGGCGATAGTTGACTGCGAGGGATCTGTTTCCCTGTTTGAAAACCGGGATGCGACCGGGGATAGAAACTTTTTCGGTATATAACCTGCGTCTAACGAGTTTCTCCAGAGGTTGGTCAGAGGGACTGCAAGTTGATATCTACATTCCTTCAGGAGACTGGCGGGAAATCTATCAGGGCCTACAGCGGAGTAATGTTTGACCTCATTTATTGCTGCTACGATGTCGGTGGCAGTGAAGGTTATGCTGCGATTTTGTGTTGGGAGTCAGCTTCGTTCGTTTCCCTCACATCAATATCAGTGGGAACACTGAAGACAGAGCAATATTGTTTCTGCAGTATTTCTGCCATTCTGTAGCATCGTGTTGGGGAATGCCGTTTTCATCAATCAATGGCCCAATAGGTGGAGACAGTGGTTCTATGCTTATTTGCATAAGAATAGAACACTTTTGGGTTCTGTTTGATGTTTTTGATTACCCATTGTTCCTCCACAGCTCTTTGATTTTCAATGGAGGTTTTCATGTTAGTCTGCAGATGAAGTTTTTCCAGCTCTAGTCTTTTCATTGTTGTTGAATGTGGATGTGCGTGTGGGAATATTTTAATTGGTTGATTTTTTTGTTGAGTCTTTTTTGATGCGCCTGATGAGTGTTTTTTCTTTTTAGGGAGCCGGTTTCTGTTTGTGTTAGTAGATTTCTTGGGAGCGTGTTTAGAGCATGTGTCGGTGACAATGGTTTCAAAGTGCTGCCACGCGGTCTCAATATGAGGGGAATTGAGAGTAAAAGACCAGTCGATGGAAGACAGATCCTTTCTGATTGTTCCCCAGTCCGCTTTGTGGAAATTTATGTTGTCAAATGGGTGCCATGGAGTGGGATTGCTGGTTTGGTTTTTATACGTCGGGATTAAGATTGCAGAGTACCATGTCGTGGTCTGAGAGGAGAGTTTTTTCGACTGAAATGCTGTGAACGTAGCTAGAGTGATTGGTCAGTACCAGATCCAAGATCGTTTTATTCTGTCTCGTTGGTTCAAGCACTAGCTGAGTCAGGAAATACTCATCCATCAGATTAAAGAGCAGTTCTGCTGCTGCCCTATCTGATGTAGAGCACTTGCCTAACTTCGGAGTATTTGTGGGCCAGTTCACATGAGGGAGGTTAAAATCACCCATCACTATTATGTTTCCGGAGTGGTACTTCCGAAGGAAGGACTTGACTTTGCTAAGGCACTCTTCAAAGTACTTTAGAGGTGCCTGGGGAGGCCTGTAAAGACCAACAATGGTTATGTCCTTGGCTTTGTTGTATACTGATACCGATTCACAGTAGCCATTGGAAAATGTGTCCTTGGCATCAAGTGAAAAGGAGTCATGTATAAAGATGGCTGTCCCTCCCTTATTTCGGTCTGTGCGATCCGCACGAACAATGGTGAAATCTTTTATTTTCACCTCTGCGTCCATATGGTGTTGTTCAGGTGAGTCTCGGTAAGGATAAAGAAAGGGAAGCAATGTGCCATTTCGGCAAGCCAACTCTCTATATATGGGATCTTCCATTTTTGGGCAATAATTGATGGGTTGATGCCACGTACATTTAACAGGAATGTCGAGGTAAGGGAGTTGGTAATGGGTGAGTGGTCCTTGTGATATATATATACATATATATATATATATATATATATATATATATATATATATATATATATATATATAAGCTAGCTGTTTTAAGTACTTTTCAGCAGATATAGACACCTTGGTCTTCCACCCCTGATCTAGCAGAACGCAGAGGATAGCTGGAGGGTGAGTGAGAGAGAGAGAGAGAGAGAGAGAGAGAGAGAGAGAGAGAGAGAGAGAGAGAGAGAGAGAGAAAGAGGTTTACCAACAGTCGGTTGTTGCTCACTTTTAATTGAGTAGACTTGAGCAAACGATAAAACAAGTGCCTTGCTCAAGGACGCAACGTACAGTCTTAACATTCGTGAAATTAACAGCCCAACCATGTGCCTTGAACCGAATAAAGGACGCTGTAAATGTTTCTTTAGTAACCCTCTGAAATCCGCTGAGATTTTTCGAGAACGAGTCAAATAAACAGACATAACAATTTCCCATTAAAGAGACATTACATTTTCCTAACATTTCTGTCGTTGGGCCAATACAAGAAATCATTATTTGAGGTCGAGCAACGCTTTATTGTATTGAGTGAGTTAAATGGATTTTAATTATCAGTTGGAACTGCATCAGTTGCTTTCACTTCATTAGCATTAGTTTTAATTTAATGACAGAGCGGCATCGAATGTTAATTCTTCGATTGCAAAACTGCGTTAACCTCACTTTTCAGAAATGGAAATATTGCCTTTGTGCTGCAGGTTGAAGAGACGCTGTTTCTATGTATATATATGTATATATATATATAAATATTGTTATATTTCGAAATGTATGTATGCATGTATGTATGTATGTATGTATGTATGTATGTATTTATGCTACTACTGCTAGTTAGTGCGGAGAACAAGAGCTAAGCTGAGCAATCGCTAAGCGTTGAAGCAGAGAACGAAATCAAGTCGAAAACAGTGAAAACACACAATGTTATTAAAATTGGCACTCCGTCGGTTACGACGATGAGGGTTCTATTTGATCTGATCAACGGAACAGCTTACTCGTGAAATTAACGTGCAAGTGGCTGAGCACTCCACAGACACGTGCACCCTTAACGTAGTTCTCAGGGAGATTCAGCGTGACACAAAATGCGACAAGGTTGACCCTTTGAATTACGGGTACAACTCATTTTTCCCAGCTGAATGGACTGGAGCCATGGGAAATAAAGCGTCTTGCTCAAGGACACAACGCACCACCGGGTATCGAACTAACACCCTCACGACTGTGGGCCGAATGCCCTAACCACTAAGCCACGCACCCTCACAGAATGTTATTAAGACGGCGTTGTAATAGTGTTTTAGATTTGCGGACCTCAACCTTTTTTGTTTTTTTTTTTGCAACACGAAGCGGTTTCATTTAAGGCAGTTTTTCACGGCAGATCACATGCATGACAGAACACGATAGAGTGCACAATATATATAGGGCGGTGAGCTGGATTCGCATTAACCAGTTTCGTATTCTTTGTAGTTTGTTTTAGTTCGTTCTGTCGGTAATTGGTAACCTAGTAAAGACTGGTACTAGCTGTGACGGATTAAACTTATTGTTTTGTACGGCAATGTTGTTTTGTGTATGTGCTATTTAGATAGGGTTCCTCTAGAAATGGTCTTACTCACTGACCCTCGTCTAACTCAGACATTTAGAAAAAGACAACATAAAGATGAAATAATAAATCTCTGAACTAGATCAATACCTAGAAACTGTAGTCCGTGCGTATCACTTAGGTTGACGAGTGAAGGATGACCTCCCTTTGCAAATACCGATAGGGCACAGAAAATGTGTCAATGAGACGATGTTCTCCTGGGGCTACACGCTACAGTAACACCCACCCTTAGTGGTTAGCCATATTGAGATGGCAAACATACCTAACATAAAGATGATCTTTATTTAGAGCGATAGGTGCCATTTGGGAAGATTTAACAGCGATATCACAGCCTCTGAAAGTTAAGGATAAAGGAAGTCACCTTTCGACCAAGTAAACTGATTTGGTACATGTAGTAAGAAAGAGACACATGAAGAATAAGAAGCGAAGTTGACTTGGGAAAGATTTGAACTCAGATCGCAGACAACTACAATAAACACCACTTCACCTGGCTTTCTAATGACTTCGCCAATTTTCCGCGGGATAATCACCGCCATCTAATCTAGGCACAGAACAATAAATTGAGACAGAATGAGAAGATACAATTTTCATTGATGCTTTAAGGGTGAAAGGCAAGTAAAACGCGGCAGGTTTTTCAGCTCAGCGGGTAAAATATAGAACTGCCATACGACAGTGCATTTAGCCGACGCCCTAAATATTCTGCCAGTCTACCAACATCCCTCAGTATATTACTGATATTTCTTTTATTAGCTCCTCCTCCGTCTCTAGCTCTTGTGTCAGCATAACCAAGTCGTTCATTGCTCCGTAACATCTATCATTTATGAACGACAGGCACAACTTTAGAAAATTACTATTTTTAAATCTCACAAAGAGCGATATTCAGCAACAGTACCTTGTAGTAAAGATTGTTTGCCAACATAACATAGCAATCCTGGTTTAGGACGAATGTTGCTGTAATTTAGCCCCAGGAGACATCATCTCTAGCTGGCTATAAGACACGATCTGTTCAAAAATATAGGACACAAATCGTGTCGTACAGCCAACTGGAGACAATGTTCCCTGGGGCTAAATTACAGCAACATTCATCCTAAACCAGGACTGTCATGTTATGTTGGCAAACAATCTTTATTACAAACGTAACTTTATTTCCTATAGAAGTGTTGGCGATGTTGTCGTTCCAGCAATCACCCTATATATTTATTTACAAGTTATTTACGATACACTAACATCTATATTAGTAACTCCAGCCATTACTATTTATACTAACTTCTATATTCGTGCCAGATCGCATTAATATTCATAAGTCTATCTCGTTAGTGAACGAATATGGATTATTTCATGTAATATAGCAGTATTGTAAGAAAAAGATTAGTCCTGGCTGGAAGGATAAAACAACTACAACAGCAACAACAACAACATCAACAGCAACAACGACTACAACAAGAACAACAACAGCAACGATATTGTTTATAGAGGCGTGTAGTATACTTCAGAGTTGTGTGTTGTGTAGAAAAGCCATATAAAGACATTATCAACACACACACACACACACACTAAAAACTTATACACATATATGTATATATATATATGTGTGTGTGTGTATATGTGTGTGCACATATATATGTATATGTGTATGTATATATATAAATATATATATATATACATATGTGAATTTGTTTGTGTATATGTGTGTATTTCTGTGTGTGTGTGTGTGTAGATTAATTTGTATTTTTTCTACGAATATGTGTTCCTTCTTCCTCTTTTCTCTTAAGAACATTCTCTCACTTTATCATTAGATCTTTAGAGGAAGCAGTTCCGAAAAAATCAGAGTAACAATTACAGAGGCTTCAGCTTATAATAATAACAATAATAATAATAATAATAATAATAATAATAATAACAATAATGATGATGATGATATTAATAATAATAATGATGATAATGATGATGATAATGATGATGATGGGGATGATGATGATGATGATGATGAGGAGGAGGAGGAGGAGGATTACTGAGACTGTTGTAAGTGAAGAAGAATTGTTGTTGTCGATAGATGTGAACCGGAAACGAGCGACTGAATCAAGCAGTTTCAGCGAATTTGATAAATACGAAGATCGATGAAATCGCCACCACAAAGCAAATGTAGAATTTGAGGGAAAGGAGACAAAAGTATTAAATATCTCTAAGTGAGTGCAGTATTCTAGCGCAAAAAGAGTATAAGCACAGGCATTATTGTGTCAGTTACAAGAAAAACTGCATCGATATGTTAGTCTAGTTTGTAGAATGAAAGTGCCGGGAAATTAGTATAAACACGAAGCAGTGCTGTGATGAAGATTGCTGGTTAGTGGAATTTATAGGATTTCCCTAACCAGACTGACAACACATTTGAAATTAGGATATCAGATGTGTTCGTGAAAGAGAAAAGAAAAACAATCAAACGCCAAGGTAAGAGACAATATTGTAGAAGACTGAGAAAATAAGAAATATCGGGACATGGCTCGAGAGGCGAAGTATCTTCGATTACAAAGATGACAGTTGTTCCTGTACAAATGGTCACGCGTTTGGCGCAACACATAAACTACTGTAAAAGAGGCAGCAAAATGCTGTGATTCTTATATGCATCGCCAACCTACGGGAAGGTGCCATTGTGCATTCAGCAAGAATCTTAAGAGGGTTTCTTGAGATTTGAGGAGACACCTCGACAAAAATCTGCAAATTAAATATACATGAAATAGCTTATGTATAATAATATTAACGTAAATATATAGATGTGTGTGTGTGTGTGTGTGTGTGTGTGTGTGTGTGTAAATATATATATATAAAGGAATACAAAAATGGGACAAGAACGCAAAACATCCAGACAGTTAGATGATACAACAAAGAGCCAAGAAAGAACAGGGACGGGTCATCCGGAGTTTTTTTTCCTCAGTCGAGTTCCAGATTATCTTTGCAATTTCGGCTTGATATACTCGAGATTGCTCCAATCTGGCCTAAAGA